>NC_056749.1:4896191-4931191 GCF_019279795.1 Protopterus annectens
GTGTATATAGTCTGCTGAAGGTATGATAGTCTGCACCACTTAGGTATTAATGAGTTAAGTTTACTGTCTTACACCACTGTACTCTTTTGTTAGCGCTTTGTATTTTGTATGTAGTTGAACTGGAACGTACAGCTACCAGAGCGTTCCATATTGTAATTTAGGTATGAGTACATTTGTAGCTATGGTACTGTATGATATTGGTTTAAGTAGGTGAGAAACCTTCTTGCATAGTTTTAATTGGGCTCTGGTTTTATCAACAATATTGGCAGTATGTGTTGTTACTGAGGGAACTGGATCCAAAGTTATCCCAAGGTATCCCTGCTTGGTTACTAGTGGCAACATGTGGACTACTGTATTAGAAGTTGAACTAGGGGTGGTTTTAGTGGGTACTGATCTCTGTAATCGACCTTCTGTTCCCTTTTATTTCCTAAATGATTTCTTCCTAAGGTCAGGTCAGAGATGGCCTGCGGGCCAGGGGAGACAGATGCAGGCCATCTCTGACCTGACAATATCCCTGGCTGTGTTCTACATGAACTACAGAGTGAACTGGCACCTCACCTGTGTGCCCTGTTCAATCGCAGCCTCACCTCAGGCTTTGTCCCTGCCGAATGGCCCATTGTTATAGTCATCCCTCTCAACAAAGGAGGATGACTACAGACCCTGGGAACTATTGCCATATTAGCCTGACAGCTCTGATATGCAAAGCTATGGAACACATCATCGTGGACCTAATAAACAAGGATATAGGGAATCTCCAAACTCTGGATCCCACACAGTTTGGTTTTGTGAAGGGTAGATCATGCCTGCTCAACTTGGTCAACTTCTTTGAGTCAGTCACCAGAGCTGTGGATGAAGGCAAGGTGGTTCATATAGCCTACCTTGATCAGGCTAAGGCCTTTGATACCATTCCCCACTCAGGAATCATAGAAAAACTCACTGAGCTAGGCATCAACCCCTATATCACTAGGTGGGTTGCAAACTGGCTCACAAATAGAACCACAGTGTGAAAGTAGCTGACTCCAAGTCAGACTGCCAACCAGTCATGAGTGGAGTTCCACAGGGATCGGTCCTAGGTCCTCCCCTGTTTGGTATCTACTTCTCAGAAGTCCAGGCCAACATGAATGGACTCAAGCTGACAAAGTTCGCAGACGACTGCAAGTTGGGACCCATTATTAACTCCCCAAGTGATTGTGAAATCCTACAGAAAGGCATCACTGAGACCAATGACTGGTGTCAGAACCATGGTCTTAAGGTCAATGACAAAAAATGTGTCGTCATGCCCTTTGGGATAAAAAACAGTTCCCATGAATTACCACATTGATGGTAGTCCACTGAACACAGAAGGTGTTATAAGAGATCTGGGAACACAGGTTGACAGCAACCTCTCTTTTGACCACCACATTGCCACTGTGGTCAGAAAGTCCTATGTGGCACATGTCATTACTAAGGGTTTTGCATCCAGGAAGAAAGAGGTCATTGTCTTTCTCTACTCTTCCCTCATTAGGCCAATCATCGAGTACAATGCCTCATTTGGCATGTACCTCACTATACACTTACAACAATGGGAGAGGCCGCAAATGTACCTCACAAAGAGGATCCTAGACCTTAAACACTTGTCCTATATGGACAGACTCAAAAAAACTCCAACTATTCTCTGTCTCATATCGCTTACTTAGAGGCAATCTCTGCTTGACTTAAAAAGCCATGTCTGATCCAGCTCTGTTAGAAATGCTTCATCTAAAGAAATCCCAATCCCTCCACACCAAACACTCCAGAGACCTCAACCTCATTACCACAATCAACAGAACATGCTGGAGGGACAGTTTCATAACCCAGAGATTGCCCATGCTATGGAATAGACTTCCCATACATGTCAAACAGAGCACCTCACTGGCCCTCTTCAAGAGAAATCTTAATGAGTGGATGGGAAATAGAAAATTCACCCCAGGGAATCACTCCAGTGGCTCTACTTGACAGAGGCACTGGGAACTAAGATTGGGTGACATGATGCCAGGGTAATCCTATGGGCTAAGCTTGTAAAGGCTCCAGGGCCATTAGCCTAGTACACACCTGTGAACCTATGAACCTATAAACTTTCTCCATCATTTAAAAACCTCAGTTTTTGTGTGTGTGTGTGTGTGTGTGTGTGTGTGTGTGTGTGTGTGTGTGTGTGTGTGTGTGTGTGTGTGTATATATGTGTTTTTTTTCACATAAAAAGTTGCTTTATTTTGTCAGAATCTTTTGCCCTGAAGCCCATAGGATTCAAATGATTCATAGATAGTTAGTAGGCATGCCATCCACGAGACCATTAAAGGTAAAGGGCTTGAATCCTATCTGGCAGTTAGCACAGTTAGAGGATTCAAATGATTCATAGATAGTTAGTAGGCATGCCGTCCAAGAGACCATTAAAGGTAAAGGGCTTGAATCTTATCTGACAGTTAGCAGAGTTAGAGGATTTAAATGATTAATAGATAGTTAGTAGGCATGCCATCCAAGAGACCATTAAAGGTAAAGGGCTTGAATTCTATCTGGCAGTTAGCACAGTTAGAGGATTCAAATGATTCATAGATAGTTAGTAGGCATGCCATCCATGAGACCATTAAAGGTAAAGGGCTTGAATCCTATCTGGCAGTTAGCACAGTTAGAGGATTCAAATGATTCATAGATAGTTAGTAGGCATGCCATCCACGAGACCATTAAAGGTAAAGGGCTTGAATCCTATCTGGCAGTTAGCACAGTTAGAGGATTCAAATGATTCATAGATAGTTAGTAGACATGCCGTCCAAGAGACCATTAAAGGTAAAGGGCTTGAATCCTATCTGACAGTTAGCAGAGTTAGAGGATTTAAATGATTAATAGATAGTTAGTAGGCATGCTATCCAAGAGACCATTAAAGGTAAAGGACTTGGATCCTATCTGGCAGTTAGCACAGTTAGAGGATTCAAATGATTTACAGATAGTTAGTAGGCATGCCATCCAAGAGACCATTAAAGGTAAAGAACTTGGATCCTATCTGGCAGTTAACACAGTTAGGGGATTCAAATGATTCATAGATAGTTAGTAGGCATGCCATCCAAGAGACCATTAAAGGTAAAGGACTTGGATCCTCTCTGGCAGTTAACACAGTTAGAGGATTCAAATGATTCATAGATAGTTAGTAGGCATGCCATCCACGAGACCATTAAAGGTAAAGGACTTGGATCCTATCTGGCAGTTAACACAGTTAGAGGATTCAAATGATTCATAGATAGTTAGTAGGCATGCCATCCAACAGACCATTAAAGGTAAAGGACTTGGATCCTATCTAGCAGTTAGCACAGTTAGTGCAGAGGACTAAAGCTCTGCCTTGTTAATAAGCTGCTTCCTATTGCAAAGGTACAAGGTTGGAATTTTTCCATCTTCATTTGCCTGCTGTGTGACCTTGAGCAAGTCACTTAGCCAGACAGCTTTGGGGCAATTGGGAATTTGGGCTAGGCTCTTTAATGATCTACTGGACTGCATTCCTAGTAACTAGGTATAAACCCATGAAACTGTAATGGTGGTGATCGTTAAAGCAGTGAATGTCTGTTGTGCTCCTCAGTTTGAGACTGTACATTTCCACTTCTAGGAGTATTCCTTTTGTTGTATAATTTCACTATTAAACATATCAGCAACATTGTTAAAATAAATATATGGGGCCAGAGCTCTGCTGAACATGTCAGCCTTATACACCATTTGAAGACAAAGGTCTACGCCAAAGAAATGCATTTACAGTGGCACGTGTTGTCTTCTTTCTCCCCACCTATGTTCAGTACCAGGAAAACTTACATTTTAGAAAATGTATCATCATTATGATGGCATCAGACATTACATTTATCTTCAGTGGATCTCCTTATGTCTGATCAGTCGCTGCCATAAATCTAACTATTCATAGTCCAGTGAAGTATCTACTTATCACATGATATAGCTTTAATTAATTGATAGTTTAGAATACATACCCCCAACAAGTATAATTTCTTTTGGGGGGGGGGGTCTATAACATTCATGATAGGCAGCTCTGTACCATTTCAGGAATTTTGCAGTGCTTGGAAGAGTGTCCTTGTAACTAGGCAATGTTTCTGTAGTGCTAAGGATAATATTCCTATACCTTCTGTATTGGACTTCAGGTTTCCCACACTGAAAATGTCTTGATACTACAGACTGACACTGGACCACTGAATTTAATTGGCCCAAACCTTGACTAGCTGTCATTCGGGAAGTATGATTTTTGGTCTTTTATCCTTTTGAGTGGACTATTATGATAAGTTGCCTTTCCCAGTGTTTTGTCTATGACTTCCATACATCTCAATTCACAGGTTAGGATGTCATTCTCTGTCTGGTCATGGTGTGAGATGTTCATTCTGGATTGATTTTGATATGGGGCATCATCCTTTTTTGGAGATGGTGTAAGACATCCCTTCATCTTTGGTCTGGCTGTGGTGAGTGACTTCCATCCATCTGTGATCATGGTGCCACACATCTTCCCATCTCTGGTCTGGTCATGGTGTGTGACATCTTTTATTTACTGCTTATGGCCACCCATCCTTTTCTGGTCATGATGAGACATTCAGGACACTCATCATTGTCTGGTCGTGGTGGGATATACATCCTTAAATGGTCAGGATATGAAATACCCATCCTTCTCTGGTTATGGTAGGACAGCTACACTTCTCTGGTCATGGTATAGGATATCCAGCCTTCTGTGATTATGGTAGTGGATATTTATCCTTCGTTGATCATGGTGCAAGGAATCCATTCTTCTCTGGTCACAGTCATCCTTGTCTGGGTATGGCAAGAAGCATCCATCTTTTTGTGGTCTTACTATGAGACTGCTACCCCATCTCTGGACATGATGTAGGACATCCATCCTTCTCTAATCAGAGTGGGCATGTGCCCATCTCTGGTCATGGTATAGGACATGCATCCTTCTCTAATCAGAGTGGGCAGGCGCCCATTTCTGGTCATGGTAAAGGACATCCATCCTTCTCTAATCAGAGTGGGCATGTGCCCATCTCTGGTCATGGTATAGGTCATTCATCCTTCTCTAACCAGAGTGGGCAGGTGCCCATCTCTGGTCATGGTGTAGGACATCCATTCTTCTCTAATCAGAGTGGGCATGTGCCCATCTCTGGTCATGGTATAGGTCATTCATCCTTCTCTAACCAGAGTGGGCATGTGCCCATTTCTGGTCATGGTAAGGGACATCCATCCTTCTCTAATCAGAGTGGTCAGGTGCTCATCTCTGGTCATGGTATAGGACATGCATCCTTCTCTAATCAGAGTGGGCAGGTGCCCATCTCTGGTCATGGTATAGGACATCCATCCTTCTGTGCTCATGGGGTCTGTTTACTGACTATTGATAGATTAGCTACCTTCTAAGCTAATGTCAGAGTACTATAGTAACAAATTTATCCATAAATCTTCAGAGTTCTTTATAGTTGTCTACCTCCAACTCCTGTGCCCTATAGCCAGTCCTTGTCCTCCACCATCTGGCACCATAGATGAACAGTCTGCTCTCTCCTCATCTGTGGCCAGTTTGATGGCATTAGGTGTTGTAAGAAAGGCTAGCAGCTGCATTATGATTACTGACTGCTCAGTGCTTTTATCAGTTGATAGTACAAGCTGCAAGTGAAAAAATATTTAAAAAACATGGAGACAAACCTCTTACATCAGCCTTCTGTCAGTAATCATCACACCTCCACAGCACTACATCAGTCACAACATAGCACCACACCAATAAGCCCGTAACCTATAATGAGATTGAAAAGAAAAATTTGCCAAAACCTCTTAGAGCACACTCAAAAGATTCCAGCCTCCAGCACTCAGGGCAACACCTACTCCTTCTCCACTTACCATACTGCAAGTCAGCACAGGTCACACAAGAGTCAACAGGAAAGCAGGACTAAGCCCATAAGGCCCAGTAAACCTGCTCACATATAAGGAAGTGTTTTAGTCATGGGTGATTCTATTGTTAGGCATGCAGACTTGACACTCATCAGAAAGAACAATAAGATGGGGAATGCAAGCTGCTTATCCATGATATGACAAGGGTCCTGTTGTCCCTTAAACCCGACAGATATGGTGATGACCTTTTGGTGGTCCATGAGGGAGTGACTGACCTGAGGCACTCAGCCCAGAGGGACATGCAAAGAGACATGATAGCATGTGTTAGAGATAGGAAAACATTGGTCTTTAGTAGTAACTTGCCTTCACCAAGAATTATGTCTTGATACCAAAGCAAGATAATCACTTTTAACAACTGGCTATGTAGCTGGTGTCATTCTAAGGGGATCCAATATGCGTCAGCCTGCGATGAGATTGTAGATAAGACTTCCTGCATCTGTAACAATGGCTTTCACCTCTCATACTGGGGCTTTTGCATTCTGGGTAAAGCCTTTGATGCCTACATGGTGGGTGTTTTTTAGGCAGAATTACCCTGTCATTCCTATGTAGAAAACTGAAACTCCGATCCAAACAACATCATGGTGATACCACTCAGTGCTAGAAGTCTAAATAGAAACATGATAGAACTTGAGTCCCTTCTACAACTCGAACACATCGTGGGTCCCGATGCAGAGAAAGTATTCAGCAGAGTAAGCTGGGATTTTATGAATAGGGCAATGGAAGCATTTGCATTCCCTGATACAATAATAAGGTTAATTAGGAGGATGTGTGAGGGATCGGACGCAAAAATTAAAGTGGGTGGGGTCCTCTCTGATAAGTTGTGTTTGAAGAGAGGAACCAGGCAGGGGTATCCTCTCCTCCCCTTTGTTATTTGCATTATATTTAGAGCCACTGGCATAGAACATAAGGGACCCAGAAATTCAAGGATGTAATTGGTATAGTAAAAAATGTTGGCTTTATTTGCAGACAATATTACTTTGTACCTGATAAAACCAGGAAACATGTCAGTGTTGTGTAACATTCTGAGATAGTTTCAAGTCTTTTTGTGATATGAAATTAATGAAGAATAAACAAAGCTATAGCTGTAAATTATGTACCCACACATGAATTGGTTCAGCAATACCCATATTTATGGGGACACGGTAAAATTAAGTATGTGGGAGTATGGATTAAAAGGGATTCTGTTATGGCAGCTAAAGATATGTGAGAAGAGGCTAAACAAAAGATAATACAAATACTGAGTAACAGGAAGCTCTTTTTTTATGAAATGGATAGCAAGATCCAAGCAGTGACATGTTTTTACTCCCTTTAGTGTTATATATGGGCCGGGCACATTTTTATCAACCAGAAGAGATGTTATGGACAGTAATTAATAATGAGTTGCAGGATTTTATCTGGGAGGGGAAAATGGTAAAGGTTAACTGGGATAAGTTGATCCTTTCAATAAAATGTCTGGTTTATTGATGGGTAGGTCCTGACCCTAGTAAACGTCCTTGAATTGATTACAGAGGCTGTTTATGACCGTCACTCATCTTGGCTACTTATCTTGGCCTGGCCAGTGCTTCTGACACTGTCCCATATGCTGGTATCATTGAAAGATTAGACAAACTCGTGTTGTCCACTAATTTCAAATTAGCAGTCCAATAGATCTCCAGCTGAGAAAGCTGCTGGTAACCATCTAAATGTAACATTGTAGCTAGTGGGAGACCACATGGATCAGTGCTGGGCCCTCTCTGAATGTAGCACTGTAACTAGTGGAGTACTATAGGGATCAGTCCTGGGCCCTGTCTGAATGTAACACTGTAACTAGTGGGGTACCACAGAGATCAGTGCTGGGCCCTGTCTGAATGTAACACTGTAACTAGTGGGGTACCATTGGGATCAGTGCTGGCTCCTCTCTGAATGTAACACTGTAACTAGTGGAGTACCATAGGGATCAGTGCTGGGCCCTCTATGAATGTAACATTGTAACTAGTGGGGTAACACATGGATCAGTGCTGGGCCCTCTCTGAATGTAACATTGTAACTACTGGAGTACCAGCGGGATCATAGGGATCAGTGCCGGGCCCTCTCTGAATGCAACACTGTAATTAGTGGGGTACCACAAGGATCAGTGCTGGGCCCTCTCTGAATGTAACACTGTAACTAGATGGGTACCACAGAGATCAGTCCTGGGCCCTGTCTGAATGTAACACTGTAACTAGTGGGGTACCACAAAGATCAGTGCTGGGCCCAGTCTGAATGTAACACTGTAACTAGTGGGGTACCATAGGGATCAGTGCTGGCTCCTCTCTGAATGTAACACTGTAACTAGTGGAGTACCACAGGGATCAGTGCTGGGCCCTGTCTGAATGTAACACTGTAACTAGTGGGGTAACACATGGATCAGTGCTGGGCCCTCTCTGAATGTAACATTGTAACTACTGGAGTACCAGCGGGATCATAGGGATCAGTGCCGGGCCCTCTCTGAATGCAACACTGTAATTAGTGGGGTACCACAGGGATCAGTGCTGGGCCCTCTCTTAATGTAACATTGTAACTAGTGGAGTACCACAGAGATCAGTACTGGGCCCTCTCTGAATGTAACATTGTAACGTAACTAGTGGAGTACCATCAGGACCGTAGGGATCAGTGCTGGGTCTTCTCTGAATGTAACACTGTAACTAGTGGGGTACCACAGGGATCAGTGATGGGCCCTGTCTGAATGTAACATTGTAACTAGTGGGGTGACACAGGGATCAGTGCTGGGCCCTGTCTGAATGTAACATTGTAACTAGTGGAGTACAACAGAGATCAGTGCTGGGCCCTCTCTGAATGTAACATTGCAACTAGTGGAGTACCATCAGGACCATAGGGATCAGTGCTGGGTCCTCTCTGAATGTAACACTGTAACTAGTGGGATACCACATAGATCAGTGCTAGGCCCTCTATGGATCTAGCACTGTAACTAGTGGAAGTACCACATGGATCAGTGCTGGGCCCTCTCTGAATGTAACATTATAACTAGCGGAGTACCATAGGGACCATAGGGCTCAGTGCTGGGTTTTCTCTGAATGTAACACTGTAACTAGTGGGGTACCACAGGGATTAGTGCTGGGCCCTCTCTGAATGTAATATTGTAACTAGTGGAGTACCACAGAGATCAGTGCTGGGTCCTTTCTGACTGTAACATTGTAACTAGTGGAGTACCATGAGGACCATATGGATCAGTGCTGGGTCCTCTCTGAGCATAACACTGTAATTAGTGGGATACCACATGGATCAGTGCTGGGTCCTCTCTGAATCTAACACTGTAACTAGTGGAGTACCGTAGGGATCAGTGATGGGACCTCTGTGCATGTAACACTGTATCTAGTGGAGTACCACAGAGATCAGTGCTGGGCCCTCTCTGAATGTAACACTGTAACTAGTGGAGTACTATAGAGATCAGTGCTGGGCCCTCTCTGAATGTAACATTGTAACTAATGGAGTACCACAGAGATCAGTGCTGGGTCCTCTCTGAATGTTACATTGTAACTAGTGGAGTACCATCAAAATCAGTGCCGGGCCCTCTCTTAATGTAACACTGTAACAAGTAAGGCACCATACCGATCAGTGCTGGGTCCTCTCTGAATGTAACACTGTAACTAGTGGGGTACCATAGGGATCAGTGCTGGGTGCTCTCTGAATGTAACATTGTAACTAGTGAGGTACCATAGAGATCAGTGCTGGGCCCTCCCTGAATGTAACACTGTAACTAGTGGAGTACCACAGAGATCAGTGCTGGGCCTTCTCTAAATGTAACGTTGCAACTAGTGGAGTACCATCGGGATCAGTGCTGGGCCCTCTCCTAATGTAACACTGTAACTAGTGGGGCACCATAGGGATCAGTGCTGAGTCCTCTCTGAATGTAACACTGTAACTGGTGGGGCATCATAGGGATCAGTACTGGGACTTCTCTGAATGTAACACTGTAACTAGTGGAGTACCATAGGGATCAGTGCTGGGCCCTCCCTGAATTTAACATTGTAACTAGTGGAGTAACATTGGGACCATAGGGATCAGTGCTGGGTCCTCTCTGAATGTAACATTGTAGCCGGGCCCTCTCTGAATGTAACACTGTAACTGGTGGGGCACCATAGGAGTCAGTGCTGGGCCCTGTCTGAATGTAACACTGTAACTAGTGGAGTACCACAGGGATCAGTGCTGGGCCCTCTCTGAATGTATCACTGTAACCAGTGGAGTACCATAGGGATCAGTGCTGGAACCTCTCTGAATGTAACATTGTAACTAGTGGAGTACTACAGTGATCAGTGCTGGGTCCTCTCTAAATGTAACACTGTAACCAGTGGAGTACCATAGGGATCAGTGCTGGAACCTCTCTGAATGTAGCACTGTAACTAGTGGGGTACCACAGAGATTAATGCTTGGCCACCTGCTGTTTGGCATTTATTTTGCAAACATCATAGCCAGTATCCCAGAAGTGTGGCTGACCATATTTGCTAATGACTACAAGCTGGGCACTGTTGTCCACCCATCCACTGATACTAAACTGCTCCAACAGGTGCTGAAATGTGCACATACATGGTATACTGAAAATGGTCTCAAGCTAAATGCAATAAAAGTGCAGTATAGCTGTGTTCATCAAAAAGTTATTCCCGCCTTTTGTTGTAAATGGCACTCCTGTTTAGACAGATACAGTCATAAAAGACCTAGGTACTTATGTGGATAACTGTCTCATTCAGTCATTGTGTTTCCACCTTAGGCAGGAAATCCTTCTCTGTGGTCCATTTAATTTCCAAGAGAGTATTTTCAAGTTACAAAGAAGTCATCCTACCACTGTACACTGTCTTTATCACACCCATCATCAGATACAATGATCTCCTGTGATGTGTACAAAACCAGATATACTGCTCAACTGGAAATACCCCAATGATTTTTTAACCAAGAAAATTAAAGACTTTAAATCCTCTATCTTGACACATTAGCACAACTGTCCTTATAGTCAATAGCGTACTGGCTGCTCAAAGATGACTTTTTCCCACTTTTCGTGCCATGACTCAGTCCTATTTGATCTCCTATTTCTTCACAAAACCAGTGGTCCTACAAACATCATGACTAAGGACCTAAATCTACACCAACAAATAAGACTTCCTGGAGGGATATGTTTCTAGCGCAGCATATTCCCAGCCTGTGGGATAAGTTATCACTGCTGTTCAAGCAAAGTGCTACTTTGACTGCCTTTAAGTCTAGTCTTGTTGATTCAGTGGGTGTGGATGCAAATTTATATCAGGGTTATCATGTATGGCCCTGCATCAGCTGGGAGGGGAGCACAATTAAGTGCATGTAAAAGGTAGCAAGAACCTTTAATTGTATCGACTTAAAGGTGCATATGGGTAGGCCTCATGGTTTCTGTGATTGATTCCCTAGTATCGTTCCTATATTCTTAGGTCACCCATCCTTTGCTGGTCATGGTGCAAGATATTCATCCACCACTGGTCATGTTGGGGACACCCAACATTCATTGTTCATGGTTTAAGACAACCATCCTTCTTTGGTCACGGTGGGACAGCAGCTGCCTGTCTCTGGTTGTGGTGTAGGACATTCATCCTTCACTGCTCGTGATACAGGACATACATCCCTCTTGTCATGGCGTAAGGCATCCATCATTCATTGGTGATAGTACAGAACAGCCATCCCTCTCTGATCATGGGGGGGACAACTGCCCATCTCTGGTCATGGTATAGGAGATTTGTCCATCACTGGTCATGGCATGGGACACCCATCATTTATTGGTCAAGGCATAGAACATTAGTCCTCTGGTCATGATGCAGGACTTCCATCCTTATCTTTAGCTGTCTGTATCATCTGAGCATTGAGGCGTAAGCTGCTGGTTTGTTTATTTATTGATTTATAAATGTATTTTTTTACAAGTTTTTTTGTTTGTATTTATTAAGCAGAGGGTAGAACACTATTCTTCCACACGTACCTTTTTCAGAATCAGCTTCTGAGTACTATCTAGTTAAGTGACTTACTCCGTGTTAAACACAAATGGAAATTATGGGAATCATCCCCAGATCACTTAAAGCAGGTGATTAATATCTCAAGCCCTAATTCTCATTGTTAGCTGCCAAACTGGTCATTAATATGTAGCTTCCTGGCTATTTATTCACAGTCATTGGCCTGACCGCCATACCAGTTAAAATTTAGGTATTGTCTCCAGATTCCTTATCTTGTGCCTTTGAAGTATGTCAAAGGCCCACTAATTGTGACAGTATGGCCTGGCAATGACTACTATTTCTGCAGTCTCATGTCATTAAACACTAGCCTGTGTCAACATATGTTTTCAAAGAGCTTGTTTTAAAATATCTGCAAAAATCAAGCTTCAGGAAGTCCAGTTTACTTTCAGAAACAGTGTGGAAGGTATCTCATTTGTGGTGACATGCACGGCATTTCTGCATGTGAAAACTGTTTCCCTTATGCTCCAGTGATTTTTATGTAATTTCATAGCTTTCTTTGCCTTTTCAAAATTTCATTCAGGTCTCACCAACCTGTTTTTGGCTGGATAGTGAGAGCCAAAGTAAAGTGTTTTATGCTGTCCTGCTCTTTAAAGGCTTTAAATTCCTTTTATGTGAACTACAACTCATTGCTTCTCCCAATTTGCTTGAGTAACCTTTCCATAAACACTGCCCTCCAAACTGCAGTGGTTTTATTTTAACTAGCAAGTTATGTAGCGACCATATCAGGCCATTTTTAGTGAATAGCTGCTTTTCTACGACGTGGGTTGTCCATTAAAGGGCCTGCAGAGTCTCTGTCTGTGCCAGGTTGCTGTATATAATTGTTGGGGATGTAGCGGTGTTGCTAGTTGTGATGGTAACTTCACTGCCATGTGGCATCCCACATGCTTACCAGACAAATGCTGATAAGGACCTCCCTTTGCACCGTACCAAGATCCAGCTTGGGAGCTGCATTTACTGTGGGATCTTCACCCTGGATCCACACAGTAACATGCACAAGGCACATAGATGACTACTCTTTTTATACTGTAAAAGCAGGATGTAGCTCCTTACTACCCTTATAATGCCCTGCTTTGGACAGGGTGATTTTAAGTCTCTCTGTAAGTGTTCATACTGGTCACTGATGAATGTGTCACTTCGATTTCTAGTAGACATCGAATGGATACTCGTTGCTGGGTTCCTGTGGCTTGTCATACTGTACAGTGAATAGCTTGTTGTGGTTACGGTGCTGCATGTTTCTGTCACACTCTGTATCATGTGACTGGCCCCTGAAAACTGAAACTAGTGCTGAAGTCTGCAGAGATTTGTAAGATTCATTTTTCTTGGATTAAAAATAAAAGATAATGCCTGGCACCCACTTACTGGCAGTAAACTTCTTTTATTAAGGTACTGGAGGAACTTTATTTTTTTCTATACTAGATTAAGAGCTCTTTTTATCAACCTGGGCATTGTTTGTTTCACCTTACATTAACAGAGGGTTCAGAAGTGATAGGTCTTTCTGTTCCATCTGAGATCTTGGACAGTAAGATGGTGCCAGTTTCAAAAGGTGAATCATCACATGCCAGTCATGCAGGCATCAACAGCTAGTCTGATGTAGACCTGTCCTTTGTCACCCAAAAAGGCCAATTTAACAGTCCTTACACTTCGTGTCAGTCTGTACTGTAGTAATGCAGTCATTGGGTGTAATGCTGCTAAAACAATAGTCAAAAAACAGTGGTAACGACTCACCAGTCCAAGGCAGGGTGAAACAGTCTTAGGCCTTGGTGCCTTTAGAACAGACCCCTCTTAATCTACAGGTTTTCTCAGTCCATTTCAGTAAATAGTATGCCTGTGGTACAGTTTTTTTCCATGAAAAATTCACATTTGTCAGTTTTGTCTCTGAAGTCTACATGTCCTTAAGCTGTGTAGAATACAAATTAAATGATTTATGTGATCTTTGTTGTTGTGTCTTGCTACTAAAATGTCACCCAGACTTCACTGCTTCTCTGAGAGTCCCTAGTAGCAGTTTGCCTACTGGTTTATGCCCTGTGAGTAGAAAAGAGTTATACTGGTACACTTATTTATGTGTGTTGATGAGTTGTTTCAAATGCCCTAACTTCATTTGATAGCAAGGCACTCTTTGTAAAATGGTGTCCTTCCTCTCCAAGTAGGTATGTGAAAAATCTAGACTGAATAATGGTTGTTGTGTTGTATATACAATTGGTTTAAGAGTGATCTTAAAAGCTACAAAGATTCATTGTGCCAAGTGGATCTGTACAGCTAACAAGCCAGTGTGTGTGTGTGTGTGTGTGTGTGTGTGTGTGTGTGTGTGTGTGTGTGTGTGTGTGTGTGTGTGTGTGTGTCTGTGAGTGAGTGTGTGTGTGTGTGTGTGTGTGTGTGTGTGTGTGTGTGTGTGTGTGTGTGTGTGTGTGTGTGTGTGTGTGTCTTTGAGTAAAGCTCCATCTATTCAGAAACAGATTATGTCAGAGCATGGAAATGCACATTGCCACCAGATTTCCTAATTTTAAATCAGTCTGAGATGTTTTGAACGAGTGTTACTTTTGTATTTTGATGCTGTTAGTTGTTGCTAAGAGTTGAAACATGCTTTCCTTCTGTCAGAGTGCGCCTGACTGCCAGCATCCTGGAACTGTGCATGTCCATGTCATGTCATGAAATTAAATTACCTCTACAATCCAAAATCAAGCTTTATCTTAAATCTTACCCCACCTACACATCATACCAGGTCCATGCATGTGACACCTGATGAAAGCACACAGCTGCCATTTATCTGGAACTATTGTATTTTGTATTTTAAAACAAACAGATGTTTCCTGAAATCTCTACAAATTAATTTATCTGCAGTCCTGCTCTGTATTACAGAGTGCTGCTCACTTCCTTATGCCCATTTCACATTTTCAGACTTTTACCGGAACTGTAGCGTAATGTAAAGATGAAAACATAACAGACAGTATAAAGTAAACTGTGTGGGAAACGGACCTTTAACTTCATTGTATGACATTATCAGTAGCACTTTCCCATAATAGACTTTGCCAGCAGTCAGTAAAAATAGCAACAAAGTTGTAAACTGTAGCTATGTAATAAATGCCTTGGCTCGGATGTAAAATGCAACGGGAATGTTTGCTAAAAAAGATTGTTTACTAATGCCAGGAATTTGATGGGGTTTCTTGTTTACATGACGGCAGCACTGAACATCACACTGGTTGAGAGTTTAAATTACTGACCAGAAGTATTACTACACAGCAGGCCTGAGGTTGCTCTGTTTCCCTTTTTGCGGATTTTAATTTGAACCCATGCCAGGCATGTTAAAATCAAGCAGCTCTTAGTGTAGGGGGAAGATATTCTAAGTTTAATTCTGGACATAGAACTGAACAGTTAATTCAGCAGTACTGGTGTCGTACAAGGAATATCAACACAGCTTATTTTTTATGCTCCTCTATCAACTTTGAGTTGAGGGGGCACTAGTTTGGGGAGATGCTCAGGGCACCAGATGACCTAGTTACAGTTGTACAAGAGGGTAAAGGTGAAAGGAAATGGTTGTGGTGGGAGGAAGGAGAGGAAGAAGAAGATCATGTTTTGAAGACTGAGCTAGTGGGGAGTGGCAATAAAGTCTTGCGATGATTGGTGGAGACTGGGAAGGGGAGTGGCTGAAGTGTGTGCATGTTAAGAAGGCAGTGAGGGATGGAAGAGGGGAGATAAAGACAAACAGCAGAGAATGCTGATTTGAAACGGCTGGACTGCAAAGGAAAAGGGTGAGCCAAGGTGGTGTATAATAAACTGGGGTATCATCAGACAAGGGGGAGGTATTAAAAGATGGAGTAGGGAGAGTGATGAAAGGAAGAAGGGTCTGCTGTGATAGAGCCATGGAGGGTGTTCATTAACTGACAATGGAATATGGTTTTCCTGTGAGCTTATTACAGAAGTGGCAAAAGGGGTAGGGTCATACGTTTGTAGGTATTTAATGGGCATGATGTTCAGGAGCCTAGCCCTATGTCCTAACTGCCCCAAGAACAAAACAAATAAAACCCAACTCCACCGCATGGCTAACTAAAGATACTAAGACACTTATGCAACAACCAGACAAGACCTGGAAACTTTACCATCACAATAAGCACCCTGACACCCTTCTTAAATATAAGCAACTCCGCAACCTAGCCAAAAAACAAATTATAAAAGATAAAAAATCTTACTATACTAAACTCCAGACTAATAATTCCAAAAACCCCAAACAATTCTGGAACTCCATCAACTCTCTTCTGAACCTAGGTACCAAAAACAATCCTTGCCCTGACACCAGTAAAACTGACTCAGAAATAGCCACTCTATTCAACTCCTTCTTTACCAACTGTATAGCAGAACTCACCAAGACCTTCCCAAACCACAACCCCTCCCTTCAACTCAAACCTTCTTCCCTAGCCTCTACCCAACCCTCCATCCCTAACACTCCTCCCATATTTCATCCCCAACCCATCTCCACCTCATACATAAAAAAACTTCTCTCTAAACTTAAGCCCTGCTCCAGTGCCCCTGACAATATCCCCTCACTCTTTCTAAAACTTGCATCAGACGGTATCACCATCCCCATTAGCATTCTCATTATTAGATCCATACAGGAATCGTATGTCCCCAAACTGTGGCATGCTGCCTTTATCCTACCCATCCACAAAGCAGGAAAAAATAATAACATGTCAAACTTCCCACCCATAGCCGTTCTCTCCACAATTTCAAAAAATTCTTGAAAAATGCATCCACCTCCAGCTCATGCCTTTCCTTACCAGTAACCAGCTCCTCACACCAACACAACATGGTTTCCGTCCTGGCCATAGCACAATAACTGCTCTTCTCTCTTTCTTGGACATAGTACACCATGCCTGTGATTCTGGAGAAATTGCATCCACAGTCCTTCTAGACCTCTCCAAAGCTTTTGACACAGTCTCCCACACCCACTTCCTGAACCACCTTTCTAACCTTAATCTCTCTCAAAACAACCTAACCTGGTTCAACAGCTACCTCTCTAACAGATCCCAGGCCATGAAATGGCAAACTGGTACCTCAGCCTTCCTTCTTACCCCAACCGGGGTACCCCAGGAATCCATACTCGATCCAATGCTCTTCAATATATTTATTAATGATTTCCACGCAGCCATTCCTAACACTAAGATAGTGCAATATGCAGATGACTCAACTTTAGTCTGCTCAGCTTTTAACCTCCCTGAGCTCCAAACAAAAACTCAAACTGCCTTCTTAACTACTGAGAACTGGATGCTTCAAAACCACCTCTCTCTACTATTCTTTCCCTAAAAATCTCTCCCTCTCTACAAAAACTCATTCAATATTATCAGCCATACCAAGTCCACCATAGAAGTTGTTCCTTTTGCTAAACTTCTTGGGGTTACTATTGATGAACACCTAAAATTCGATACTCATATTCAGCTAAATATTAAGAAAACACATCAGAAACTTGGCATACTGTACAGAAACTCCCACTTTCTCTCACCTTCTACAAGACAGACCCTCACCACTACCTACTTACTACCGTCACTATTATACGGTGCTCCCCTACTAACCAAACTATCTTCCTCTATCTCTTCCAAACTGGAAATCTGTTACAACAAAATCTCAAAATTTGCCACTAAATCCAAATACTCCTCCCACCACTGTATACCTCTCCACCTGCTAAATTGGCTAGAACTTCCCAGCTACCTTGACTACCTTCAACTCACTACAGCCCACAAACTAATTTTTAAACCAGCTAAGTGCCCAGCACTAACAAACATCTTACAGTCATACACCTCACACAGAACTCTAAGATCTGCCCACCAAAATCTAATTTCTGTACCCAAACCGAACCGTCCCGCTGGTCAGCTTCTCCTATCCTTTTCCTTAGCCAGTGGAACTCTCTCCCTCCTGCTCTAAGAACTTCTGAAAACTTTGAACACTTTAAAACCCAGCTCCATTCCCACCTCTCCCATAACTGGAAATGCAGTTGCATTCTACCTACCTAACCTGCTAATGACTCTACTACAAGTAACTCTCCTCCATACTGACTTCCTAAACAGCTGCCTTACTCTGAATATAATGTAATCTAACATCTGTATCTAGAATGTACATATTGTAAATAGCATACTATCTGTCTTCTCTCTCCCCCATCTGGGAATGATTCTCACTACTGCCAACATATAAATTTTGATGCTATTTAACAAAGAACATCAACGCATTCCTAACCTAAAATGTAATGTATGCACTCCACATTTTGTGTTATACAACTACCTCTCTCTGAATACATCAATATTATGAATGTATACATTGTAAATAATGTACTTTCCACCTTTATTCGCCCCTTTTCTGGGGAAAATTTTTTATTTACTGCCATCTTACAAATGTTAGCTTTTATAATCCATATACAGATGATTTACAACCTCTGTACAACTTAACCTCTCTACAACTTGTTCTCTTATCTAGTATGTATGTTCTTAAGTAAGTAATGTATGTTCTTCTATTTTGCTATGTTCTTAAGTAAGTAATGTATGTTCTTCTATTTTGCTATGTTCTTAAGTAAGTAATGTATGTTCTTCTATTTTGCTATGTTCTTAAGTAAGTAATGTATGTTCTTCTATTTTGTTATATTCTTAAGTAAGTAATGTATGTTCTATTTTGTTATGTTCTTAAGTAAGTACTGTACATTCTTCTATTTTGTTATGTTCTTACGTAAGTAATGTATGTTCTTCTATTTTGTTATATTCTTAAGTAAGTAATGTATGTTCTATTTTTTTATGTTCTTACATAAGTAATGTATGTTCTTCTATTTTGCTATGTTCTTAAGTAAATAATGTATGTTCTTCTATTTTGCTATGTTCTTAAGTAAGTAATGTATGTTCTTCTATTTTGCTATGTTCTTAAGTAAGTAATGTATGTTCTTCTATTTTGCTATGTTCTTAAGTAAGTAATATATGTTCTTCTATTTTGCTATGTTCTTAAGTAAGTAATGTATGTTCTTCTATTTTGCTATGTTCTTAAGTAAATAATGTATGTTCTTCTATTTTGCTATGTTCTTAAGTAAGTAATGTATGTTCTTCTATTTTGCTATGTTCTTAAGTAAGTAATGTATGTTCTTCTATTTTGCTATGTTCTTAAGTAAGTAATATATGTTCTACTATTTTGCTATGTTCTTAAGTAAGTAATGTATGTTCTTCTATTTTGCTATGTTCTTAAGTAAATAATGTATGTTCTTCTATTTTGCTATGTTCTTAAGTAAGTACTGTACGTTCTTCTATTTTGTTATATTCTTAAGTAAGTAATGTATGTTCTATTTTTTATGTTCTTACGTAAATAATGTATGTTCTTCTATTTTGCTATTTTCTTAAGTAAATAATGTATGTTCTATTTTGCTATGTTCTTAAGTAAGTAATGTACGTTCTTCTATTTTGTTATGTTCTTAAGTAAGTAATGTATGTTCTTCTATTTTATGTTCTTAAGTAAGTAATGTATGTTCTTCTATTTTGCTATTACACTTTGCTTATTTTTACTATATAATATTACATTTTGCTTATTTTTACTATGTAATATGGAGCTTTTTTCCCCGGGCCTCCTTGAGCCCAGTGGACCTCCTTGGTCATCAAACTGGAAATAAATAAATAATAAATAAATAAATAACACTGTCATGGTAGGCAGAGGCTGTGGTGCTCAAACTCTGGACTAATTGTCCATAATAACTGTCAGACAGTCAATGAGAGATAAGGGCTACAGAAGGTGTGTGGGGAGGGCTGAAATCCTGCATATCAGGTCTAGATGTGTGTGTAGCCAAAGGCTTTGAAATGAGGCAGTACAGACTTACTCATTTTATGTATTTACATGTTGTTATCCTGATTAACACCACAAGGCTTCTTTACAGAGAAGACCAGACGTGGTATTTATACTGACTAGAGGAAATTTGGCCTACTCTTTTCAGTAAGTGTCCTGGGATATTTTATATCCACCTGAAGTACCATTTATAAGGTGACCAGGAGGGCCACATCCTTTTTATGCTGCAGTTTAAAATTAGTCCAAGCAGGTGGTTTGAGAGCAGAACTCGCAGACCTCTGATCTTCTAGCATTGGAGGTGAGTGTGAAACTTTTTCAAACCACTGATATGACCTTTGGAAAGATGTTTGAGAAAGCTTGGAAGAATCATGAAGTCTCTTCTGTGTACAGTTAGTGGAGTGCAGTATTTGACCCGACAGAGAAGGAGAGGTTAGTTGTTTTTCCCTAGTGGGTGATATGTAGTTTTCACTAGGTGATACAATTGTAACATCAGTAATCAGTCACCTAATTGTCAGTAGGTCATACAGTTGTAACGTCAGTATTCAATCACTTAGTTGTCACTAGGTGATACAGTTGTAATGTCAGCATTCAGTCACTTAGTTGCCACTAGGTGAAACAGTTGTAACGTCAGTAATCAGTCACTTAGTTGTCACTAGGTGATACAGTTATAATGTCAGTATTCAGTCAATTAGTTGTCACTAGATGATACAGTTGTAACATCAGTATTCAGTCACTTACTTGTCACTAGGTGATAACAGTTGTAACGTCAGTATTCAGTCACTTAGTTGTCACTAGGTGATACAGTTGTAACATCAGTAATCGGTCACTTAGTTGTCACTAGGTGATACAGTTGTAACATCAGTATTCAGTCATTTAGTTGTCACTAGATGGAAGTTGAAAGTTTGTTCCAGAGGAGTGGTAACCTCTGAGAGACATATCTGTCTCTCCAGCAAGTCCTGTTGATGTCACATGCTAGGCTAAGGTTCCTAGAGCAAGTGAGTCATGTTACATTTGACTTACGAATGTTCAGCATTTCCATTAAGGCAGGATCAGAGGTTGCTCTGCATGCAAGGCACAGGTAACCTGTGAGTAGTGTATACGATACAGAGTATAGGGACAGAGATTTCAGTCTGTCTGCATAAGACATGTGCTGAAGACCTTTAATTTTCTTTCTGATAAACCTTTTGGGTCTCTCCAGTTGTTGCAGGTACCTAGTAAGGTACTTTGTTATTGGCCTGATGAGGGACGAGTACTGGGAGTTATAACCTCTTTTGATCTGGAAGCTATGCCCTTACTTATGAGGTGACCAAGATAGAAAGCCTTGGTGACAGTCTCAAATAAGTCCACCAAGTTTAACAGACATGATCTCCCCTTAACAAAACCAAACTGGGTCGGGTCAAGTGTTTGAATGTGTCCTATATCTTTGTTGATAACGCATCTTTTTAAAATCCTGCATACTGGGGGTATAAAAGTGGCCACTCAGTGTTAGTGTGATGTTTAAGCCTACTGTCCACCTCAAATAATACAAGGTATATGCCATCATGGCTAGAGAAAATGTTTGGGCATCTGTCCTTCTAGATGGGTGGCCATGGGCATCCAGCATGTTTCTGGTACCAGTCTGATTATCTCTCCAGGCCACTGGACACGCGTTCTTCTTGATGTATGTATTAGTCAATTATTCTTCCTTATATATGGCTGTGGTCATCCTTCTTTGCTATGCTCTGGCCATTCATCAGCCTGTAGTTCTTACTGTACATCTGCTCATCTGACCTATAACAAAAGCTCAGACATGTTGTGGTGGGTGTTATGTATATCACTAAATGAAAACATTGAATTTGGTCTGTGTGCTTTCTCAGTGCCTATCATCTACAATAAATGTATGTTAGAGGCTTAAAAGGTGGCACAGTTTGTCCTGATTTTCACTTATAGTTTCTGTTAACACATGCTGGCCAGTGATAGAATGTCTGTTTAATGTGTCATTTATATTCTGAAGTTGCTTGCTCTGTACTTGTCGCTTGACATTTTTTTTTAAATCCAGACAAGACATCGTGTTCTAATGTAGGTACACTCTTGCTGCCGTGATGTTCATGGCTGCTCAAACACTTCATTTAAATGCTCTGTACTTGTCGCTTGACATGTGTTTTTTAAATCCAGACAAGACATCGTGTTCTAATGTAGGTACAGTCTTGCTGCCATGATGTTCATGGCTGCTCAAACACTTAAAATATGTACAAAATAAATTTTCATTTTGTGCTGTGCGGGCTTTTCTACAACGGCAGACTTAGAGAGAGCTCGGGAAGGTGTTTTTAATGTTCACAGCAGATTTACAAAGACATGCATCTGGAGTGTTTCTCCCCGGGCGTCCACTAAAAATAGGTTCTGTCTTATTTGGGCTTTCCCAGTAAACAAATGTTAAATAAATAAATAAATTTATTACAACAGATGCAGTGAAGGAGGTGGGCCGAGCAGCCATCTTTAAAAATTGAGTGGTACGAAATCAGCATACTGCTGAGCGCGACTTTAAGCTTCAGCAAGTTTCTGATGATGCTAACTTAGTCTGACGAACTGCAAGGGATGCAGTGGTTAATGGGTGTCTTCAAATGGTGAGCAAGTTCTTACTGCTATGTCAAACTAGGCACAGAACTGTTTTGGTCTTTCTAATGGGTAACAGATGTACTCCTGACCGGCGTTGCTTTGAATCGCTTCTTTTGTTTTATTTATTTGATAATAAGGAAGGTGAGTCTAATACAAGACTCATTTTCAGCCACAACCCAAGTCAGATGTGGAAAAGTATTAGAAATGGTTGTAATACTTTTCTTTTTACTACATGCAATGTAAATGCAAGAGTTTTACCTAATGTCTGCAATAATAAAACTCAGGTTTTAAGGGAGTGTTACAAAAACACAGGAGAGGACAGGCAACAATGATGTAATAGTTCAAAAAGTACTAAACACAATCTTTTAATAAACTTTAAAAAACAAATAGAAACAGTGCTAGATATTCTGTAAGATTACAAAGTGAACACAAACGGTATTAGTTAATCATTATCCATGAACGCATTTAGGTGGTAGTGAGGTGTTGTATAAGTTTTAAGTGAAATCTGGAATAATTTTATTTATTTTTACTGTCCCAAACATCCTATGACTATCTTTAAACTCCCTCATCGTTGCCCTGTTGACTTATTCACTCGTCATGAGGCTTGAGAGTACTTATTCTTTCATTCATTCCCAGACTCCAACAAGACTCCCGCATCCCATTTGTTTCATGATCTGGGAGACAGCCTATTGGCCCTATGTTTGCATGGAGGCAGGCCATCATTCTGATAGGCTGATCCCTACCTAACAATCTCCTCCTCCTAATTAAGCCTTGTCTGTTACTCATGCTGCATTCTGCTACTCTAGGGGACTCCCTAAAGCTAGACCTCTCCCACCATCAAAACACCATCTGCCTATATGCAGCATGTTGCCTCACATCACAGCTGCTACCTGTAGCACCTCAGCCCTCTGGTTCAGGTCAGTAATGCAGCAGACACACTACCTCCCTTCCCCCCAGGATGGGTGAACTGGCATCTGCCATTCAGTCCCCCCTCCCCTGACTTGCTCCATCTATCTTCCAGGCTGCTAGGTCAGTCCCGGTCATCTGGGGTGTAGCCAGGACTTTATCTCTGCATGCCATGGCCATGGTCTGTTTCTTATATCTTCAGGGAGCTGGCTGTACATCACATGTGAAATTTTTTGAGAATGTCTTTTACCTGATCGATTAAAGGAAAACCTTTTAAAGGTTAGATCTCCTTGGTCTAAGATTCTAGAGGGTAATGAATTTCTTTGATTGGTAACATTAGGGCAATGGCTGTAGACGGGGGTAATCCATTTGCAGTAATCTGAATGTAAGTAATCCTGGAAGCAAGGTAGCTCTTCTTCTAACAGGTAACACGTTTTCCTTCTGTATAGCCAGGTAGTGGTGTTCTCAGTGAATGAAAGAGGAGATGAAATTACATATTTTGGTAACAGTAATTTGGAGTATGTTTATATTCCATGAAGAGTTCAAGGTGACCAAAAGGATGGCATACTCCAGTATGGGGTAATGAAGGTTATCCCTATTATTTTTCTGGCCTCAGAAGTTAATAGATTAGTAAGTTTATAGTAGACTCCTCAGAGGTATCCAATTACCTTATCCTTACAGGTCTCTGTTTGGTGTTAGAAAAAAGAATTGATTCCAACACACATCAGGGTATTAATTCATTTGAATGGATGTTGTACAGATCAAGAACAAACCTGTCAAACTGCTGACGTTTCGAGTTTGACCGATTTAGAAATTGCCTTTCTCAAAGTGGTTTTGGAACCACAGACCTGAACGTTGTGGGAGGTGGCAGCTATAACACTCCCATCATATTTTGGGGCCCAGGACATTACCCCAGTGTCCCATTATTTCTTGGGTAGGGAGTCCAAATCAGTGACTTGACAATTCAGTGTATTTGTTCCAATTGTGTGGGAGTACAACCTCATCCCTACAGGCATGCTCAGTGTCAAATACCTGTAACACAGGAATCACTATTAGTCTCTAATTTGTATCAAGCCCCACAGATACTGTTTGATAGCACAAATCTTTATTAATTATTACATTTTCAGTTTTGCATACTGTGCATTCCCGATGCAGAAGGACCAATGCATGGTGTACGTATTATTTCATCACTGATTTCTGATGCAATCATTTTATAGTTATATGTTTATACTGTAGCCTCATGTCAGACAGTCACTGCACGCATTTAACTTTCAATGAGCTTGCAGTTATTAAGCAAGTAAATCCGATTTAACTATTCTATCTAGTCTTAATCTCAAGTTTGGTTTAACATTGGTTCTTTAACAAAACAATTAAATGCACACATTAACTATTTATAGTATAATTTGAGATCAGAAATTAACTTTTAAGCAGTATAGTTTTGTTTTCACTATATTACGAATCTTAATTGGACCAGCAACCACACCTTGTATTGCAGTCCACTTTATTAGGTAGATGTTGACCTTACATTCTTTTTTTTTTTAAACAAGAAACAATTATCACATATGACATAGGCAATCCTTACATAAATGAAAACAAACCATACTGATATATTTTCATTTGCAAATATTATACATTATATATAATCTTCTATACAATCATTGTCAGTCATACATTACTTAGCTCGTTCGATTCTTGCCTTCCCTTAAACCTCATTCCTCCTCCAAAACATTATTCTGCATATATTGTTCCCACAATTCCCATTTTTCTATGTAATTTGTCCCTACTCTTTTCTATGGATCCCACTTCCTGTTCTTTATTTCTGTTACTGTATTCCCTACTTCTAGTACGGTTGGTTTAGACTTTGATTTCCATTTTCTAGTAAGTGCTTTTTGGCAGCCACCATAATTAGATACAGCAAGGCCTTATCATGTCTAGATACAGTAAGGTCTTACTATGTCTAGACAGTTCCTATACTGTGTCTCAGATCAAAAAAGTCATTCCCTTAGTTACGCCAATTTGCTCACATGGTATTTCTGACAGAGTAGACTGCAGGGAATTTTTAAAATCTGTCAATTCATTACACTCCCAAAAATATTTTCACAATTACCTCTTTCTTCTCCATCATACCTCCAACATTTGCAATCTACCCGAGGAAAAATTATTTGGAATCTGTTTGGGGTATAAAGTACCTATGCAACTACTTTAAAAAAAAATCCTAAATCTTCTAGACTTTGTTGCATATTTAGGAGTCATATACCCTCCCATTGTTTCTTTATGAATTGTTAATACAATCTTTCTTCCCAAACCCTTTTAGCCTCCTCTGGTGGATTCCTGGGTTGGGAGGGTGGCCTAATGGTTGAGGTGCAAGGTTTGAGTCTCACAAGGGATAATTGTCTAGGCTTAAAATGTCTCGCAAGGGCAGTTAGCCTAATACTAATCTATGAATAGTTGTCATGCAATATTTTATATGCTCTACTAATTATTCTTTTTTAACGCAGCTTCTGGTCTAGATTCTACTAAAAACTCTACCAGTAGGAGGTTTTCGCTTAGGATCCCCCTATTCCTTTTAGTTGTCTGTACTCTGATATCAGTTCTTGATAAGGAAGGCAGGCTCTAGCCTGCAGTCCAATTGTATACACTTCTCCTCTTCCCATTCAGTTTCCTTTCTCTCTCTAATTATTTGCTCCCAATACCTTGCTTTCTTTGCCAGTTTTCTCTAGTAAGTTCCAGCCCCTTGCCTATTCTGTGTACCCAAAATTGTAGTCATCCCTGTTAGCAGAATCTCCTTCCTCCATTTCTGTGTTGGCTTAGTTGTTAAAATACTTTCTGCTACTTTAGGACTATAATATTCTGCATGGTTATTGTTATACTTCTTAAGGATCTGCATCCGATATCCCAGTCTCTCCTTATTTCTTGAGCTCCCCCCCCCCATTTCATCATCATCCTTTTTCACTTTGAATTATGGCCTTCTGTTTGCGCTATGTATAGGAGCCCTAACTCTGTAGCTCTAAAATATCTTTCAAATCCGGTAATCCCAAACCACCTTATTCTATTGGAAGGATCAGCTTATCCCACCTGACTCTTGCCCTCTTCCCCTCCCAGATAAAATCTTTCAACTGTTTATTAACAGCTATCCACAACTTCTCCTCTGGTTGATAAAAATATGTCTGACGTGTATAAAACTAAAGGGACTAAAAACATTTTTACTGTTTATATCTTGCTATCCATATCCATAATACAGAGGTTCCAGTTTATTAGTTTTTGTATTATCTTTTGTTTAGTCTCTTTCCACATATCTTTAGCTGTCATAACAGAATCCTGTTTAACCCATACTCCTAAGTATTCTTTGTTATTATACCCCCACATATCCTTAGCTGCCATAACAGAATCCTGTTTAACCCATACTCCTAAGTAATCTTTGTTATTATACCCCACATATCCTTAGCTGCCATAACAGAATCCTGTTTAACCCATACTCCTAAGTATTCTTTGTTATTATACCCCCACATATCCTTAGCTGCCATAACAGAATCCTGTTTAACCCATACTCCTAAGTATTCTTTGTTATTATACCCCCACATATCCTTAGTTACCATAACAGAATCCTGTTTAACCCATACTCCTAAGTATTCTTTGTTATTATACCCCACATATCCTTAGTTACCATAACAGAATCCTGTTTAACCCATACTCCTAAGTATTCTTTGTTATTATACCCCCACATATCCTTAGCTGCCATAACAGAATCCTGTTTCACCCATACTCCTAAGTATTCTTTGTTATTATACCCCCACATATCCTTAGCTGCCATAACAGAATCCTGTTTAACCCATACTCCTAAGTATTCTTTGTCATTATACCCCCAAATATCCTTAGCTGCCATAACAGAATCCTGTTTAACCCATACTCCTAAGTATTCTTTGTTATTATACCCCCACATATCCTTAGTTACCATAACAGAATCCTGTTTAACCCATACTCCTAAGTATTCTTTATTATACCCCCACATATCCTTAGCTGCCATAACAGAATCCTGTTTAACCCATACTCCTAAGTATTCTTTGTTATTATACCCCCACATATCCTTAGCTGCCATAACAGAATCCTGTTTCACCCATACTCCTAAGTATTCTTTGTTATCATACCCCCATAAGTATGGGTATTGCTGAATCAATTTGTGTGTGAGTAAATATGAGTATTGCTGAACCAATTTTTGTGTGGATTCATAGTTTTTACAGCTTTTGCCTTTGTTTTTTCTTCATTAATTTTGTATCCCAAAAAGACTTGAAACTGTCACAGAATGTTCCACAACACTGAAATGTTCTTTTCTGGTTTTATCATCTACAAAATAATATCATCTGCAAATAAAGCCAACGTTTATTGACTACCATACAAATTATTTACATGAATTTCTGAGTCCCTTATTTTCTTTGCCAGTGGTTCTAAATATAATGCAAATAACAAAGGGGAAAGAGGACACCCTCTTGATGTAGCCAAGGCTTTTTACACAATTCCCCATTCAGGCTTCATGGAGAAACACACCCAACAGAGAATTAACCCATATATCACTAGATGGGTAGAAAACTACCTCACCAACAGAATGCATATAGTCAATGTTGGGATTTCACCTCTACCAGCAGACCAGTTACCAGTGGTGTACCACAAGGCTCTGTGCTGGGCCCTCTACTGTTTGTAATCTACTTCTCAGAAGTCCAGGTGAAAATAGATGGCATGTGGCTTACCCAGTTCGCCAATGGTTGCAAACTGGGTGCTATCATTGAGTCCCCTAATGATGTTGATATACTACAAAAAGGGCTTATACAAATGCAAAAAAATGTGTAATCATCCCTTTTGGCAAAGGGGAAGTCCCTGCAAATTACAATATTAACAGTACCCCCCTTAGCTCAAACCCTTTAGTGAGAGATTTGGGAACACAGGTTGATAGCAACCTTAACTTTAATCACCATGTGTCCACAGTGGTAAGGAAGGCCTTCTACACTGCACATCACATGAGTAAGGGCATCGCATCCAGAGCTAAGGATGTTATAACTCCCCTGTACTCATTCCTCATCATACATAGAGTACAACGCTTCCTTCTGTATCTACCTCACCAGACACCTACAGCAGCTGGAGAGACCTCAGAGGTTTCTCACCAAAAAATTCCTACATGGACAGATTGAAGGCCCTGTCACTGTACTTTTTATCTTGTAGGCTGCTGAGAGGCGACTTGTGCCTTGCCTATAGAGCAGTTTCGGACCTTGCCGTAATGTAAATGCTGCACATTTGCATATCAAATGGGACAAGATTCACTTACTCTAGGGATCTTAATCTAGCTTGTGATATTAACAGGACATGCTGGAGAGACAGATATGTCTCCCAGAGATTGCCACTCCTCTGGAACAGATTCCCAGTTCACATAAAACAGAGCTTCTCAATGATCCTGTTTAAGCATAACTTAGACAACTGGATGGGAGACCATAAATTTACCCTGGGATTGTCACCTATGTCCCTCCTGGATAAGAGCAGTCGGTGCTGATCATAGATCGTGCTGCAAATATAGGCCATACAACTTGGTCAGTAAGGTAACAAGGATATAACATGGCTAGGCTTACAAAGGCCCTCATGAATTTTATCAAGGTATTCCCAAGTTCTCTTTAGCATTCTGCAATTCTTCCTTTTCTTGGTCTGGGAGACTCACCTTATTCTGCACTACTTTCATCTTTGTCAGCCCCTATAAATAATTATGTTACTTCTTAATAACTCTTTCTCTTTTATTTTGACCTTATTTTTAAACTCCATTTTCATTTTATCACGGTTACTAGCTATAACTTCTGAAGATATTCTGTCTTCCATAATAACTCTCGAATAATTTCCATCACCCATTCCTTAAAGTCCTCTTTAACAAGTAGGTGGAAAGCACCAGCATCTCATTTTTATTTCCCTACCCTGCATTTTTATTTGTTATTATTGGCACATGATCAAAAATAGTTATTGGAATTTTTTTCGAAGTTTTCAATTAAATGCACATGCTCCTATGAAATATAATTTATATTTGGTCTAGCCCAGTTATTTTACCTTGGGAAATATATAGTTTCTGTTTGTAAATTGCTGCATACACTGTTGGAAACTCCTGGTGTTCTGGCTGAAGTGTAATTCTCAAACAATCTGGAAATATATTGCTGATTAATAAGTATATTTCTTGTCATTTTAACCTCCTTTCAGTGTTCTGCAGTGTCTTAATTTTGCCTGACTGAATTATTTTCTGTTTCTCATCTGTCCTGAAACTGTCCCCCCCACCCTATTCCTGTGGTGGTGTTATAGTTGGTGGCTTTGCAGTTGCCCGCCCCTACTGTTAATTTGATCTGGGACACCCCTCCCAGTCTGGTGGTCACTCTACCTAATACAGAGAGAATATCTGAGAAGGCCAACCCACTTAGGTTCTTAACTTTAAATTTTTCTTCTGCTCCTTCTTCCTCTCTCCTTGCATTTTACTAAAAAAAAATGCACTTTATTTTGGTTTTGCTTCTTCTTAAAAGTACTCAACTGTATTTATTCTGCTCCATTTATTACTGCTTGGTAGTAGCCTGATTAAATTGTAACTGTTATTCTAAGCCTTTTGGTTTAAGCACTTGGACTTCAGACCAGTTGTTTTACATTAAGAAGGTTTGTGGTCTGCACTGTTGTGGCAGGACAGGTAGCTTACATCCTTCTAAGTTGGGAATTGCTGATTGAAGGCTCAGTGTCTGTTATTCTAAAAGTGTATTAGTTCTGGTTAAAGCATCCTGAATCTAGTTTTGTTTGTATAACTTGAGCACTAATCCAGGCTCAGTTTTGAACTTTTTTTATTGGTTAATTGGGTAATTTGTTTAAATCAGTTTGCTTGTTTTCTATTGTTATATAAAAAATTGCACTTTATTCATCTGTTATTACTGTATTTGTGTTTCTTCCTACTTTATTACTTTATTTTGCTTTTGCTGCTTGTTCTTAAAAGTACTTAATTGCATTTATTCTGCTGCATTTATTACTGCTTGTTAGTAGCCTGATTAAATTGTAACTGTTATTCTAAGCCTTTGGTTGAAGCACTTGGGCTTCAGACCAGTTGTTTTACATTAAGAAGGTTTGTGGTCTGCACTGTGGTGGCAGGACAGGTAGCTTACATCCTTCTAAGTTGGGAACTGCTGATTGAGGGCTCAGTGTCTGTTATTCTAAAAGTGTATTAGTTCTGGTTTAAGCACTTGGGCTTCAGGCCAGTTATTTTACATTAAGAAGGTGTGGTCTGCACTCTTGTGGTAGGAGAGGGTAGATTCTGCCCTTCTAAACAGGGAGTTTCTGGTTAAAGGCTTATTGTGCCTGCTTATTTGAACTGTTTCTTTCTGAAATGGGTGTGCCTTGTTTGCTGTAGCATAGACTAAATTCAGACCTGCTGAATCTTTGTATAACTTGAGCACTAATCCAGACCATCTTTTTTGGAGCTGGTTCCCCTGCACCCTAGTGGCAGGAGAATGCAGTTAGAACTTGTCTGATCGAAGACTGCTGGAATGGGGCTCAGTTTTTAGCTTTTCATTGGTTAATTTGTTTAAATCAGTTTGCTCATTTGTTACTGTTATTTAAAAAAAATATATATATATATATATATATATATATATATATATATATATATATATACACATACACTTTAGGCATCACCGCTTAGCTAGGGTTAAACTATTCCAGGCGCCATAAAGTCTGCTCTTCAAATTTTCCCTTAGAATGAGCCAGTTTTTTTAGTTTTAGCACTAAAATCTGTTTCTTTGCTCTGCACTTGTTCAGAACTCATTGTAAGCACTAAATAAGCTACAAATTAGCACTCAACTTACCTCACTTGTCTAGAGGAAAACAGTTTTAATACTTAATAAATAAGAACCTATCCAGGCATGTCTAACGGTCAGCTCCCGGTATTTTCTCCTGTCTACCTGATGAATCTGGGCATCTTGGGGCAATGCAGCAATTGCCTCATGTACACAGACAACCTTCTCCTCCTACCACCCAACACTAGAACCTGTGAGAGATACACTTATATAGCCAAACTAGAAGCAAAGCTCTCTTCACCCAAGACTGGACTAGACAGTCAAGAGGAGAAGGTAAACACTTGCACCACACCACACTCATCACATAGTCCCTCAAAGCCTACACTACCAAAATACATAAATAGAAACATGAAACACACACCTACATTCATGGAGGCTCTCAATAAAAATCTGCTCAAGCAACAGAGACCTCCAAACCAGAAACGCAAGCAACCTCCACCCCCCCAACACAACCCAAATGACATATAGCCCACAAACTCAGTGTGCCACTCAACCACAGCCAATAAGGAATAACAATGTAACCAACACTCTAGTCATAGGTGACTCTATAGTCGGGCACACTGATGTTCCACTCACCAGGCTAAACAAGGAGAAAGTTACTGTCAGCTGCCTGTCGGGTGCCAGGATCCACCACATAATGCACGCACTCAGGTCACTCCACAACAAGTACAAATATGACTCTGTCATTGTCCATGTTGGTGTGAATGACCTGAGATGTACCTCCCTGGACTACATGAAAAGAGACATGGAGGAGCTCTCTGATCTTGTAACCCAGGCAGGTATGACCCTAGCCCTGAGTAGCATCCTGCCATAACCCAGAATGATACCACAGTACAAGGACAAAGTGATTGACTTCAACAATTGGCTAAGCTTTTGGTGTCATTCCAAGGGGATCCAGTATCTGTCTGCCTGGGATGACATGATCGACAGACCACGATGCTTTGCCAAAGATGGCCTGCACCTGTCGCCCTTGGGATTCCAGATACTGGCTAAGGCTCTTGCCACCCCTATAGTGCCTTTTTTAGGTAAGGTTCAAATGACAAATCCTCCACCTTAACAGGTATAAGCAAGCAAAATCTGAGGGTAATGCTACTCAGTGCTAGAAATCTAAACCTCAAAATGCATTCAGTTGAAGCACTCCTTCAAATGGAGAACATTGACATCTGTGCAGTGACAGAGATCTGGTTCAAGGCTCCAGAGATCACCCCTGCATTACCAGGTTATAATTCATACCACACCTTTCGGCCACCTAACCTAGACCGAAATACTAAAGGCAGAGGCGTGTCCATATTCTTTAAGGATATCCACACCTCCAGGCTAGTTGCTCAGCATAATGCATCCGAGATTATCCAAGTGCAACTAACTCTGGGTAAGATCACAATCCAAATTGTAACTTGCTATAGATCCCCCACCATGCCCTAGGATTCCCACTCCTCATTTCTTGATACACTGGAAAATATTAGGGTACAACCCAACACCATAATAATGGGTGATTTCAACTACCCCACCATTAACTGGGAAAACTACTCATGTACCAACTCTTTTGCTTAACATTTTCTGGAATTTATAAATTCCAACGCCTTGGATCAACTTATCCACACCCCCACCAGGGGCAGCAATATCCTAGACCTGGTCATTACCAACATGGGTACCCAGTATTCCACACCATAGGTCAATTCTTCCTTGATCAGATCCGACCACAAGCTAATCACCCTAGACATCCACATCCCACCTCCCATTAGGGAAACCACCGTAAAAAATTTCTCCAAAGCCAACTTCATACTTCTTAAGACAGAAGTGACAAACTTCACGACACCCATGCAGATGGCCAATAGAGGTACGACTAATGAATCCTACACAAATGCACTTTATAAGCACTTACACGAGTGCATGGATCGTTCTATCCCTAACAGAACCAAGATGCTATCCTCCAAAAAAAAAGGAAGCCAATCTGGTGGTCCCTTGCCATAAACAAACTCTACAACAGAAGAAAGAAACTGTTGCAAAAAAGAGTAAAATCCCATGATTGGAGGAACTCCCTGGTCAGCCTCAGTAAGAAGCTGAGATCCCTCATAAAGTCCTGCAAAGCTAGTTATGAAAACAAAATCAGCACTGATTCTAAAGACAGCCACAAAGCATTCTATAGCTATGTCAAAAATCTCAATGGCAACACTCAGATCTGCTCTGAGTTACAGCACAATGGCATTAAATATACAGAACCAACTGATATTGCCAACATCCTGGCAGATAGGTTCAGTGCTAACTTTACCCCGCTCTCACCCCCTAAAGGGCCCATCTCTATACTGGAAGAATGCAAAGTTTCTGTAATCAGGGCTACACAGGTAAAAAACACACTTTCCAAAGCCAAGAACACAGCATCCATGGGACCTGACAACATCCCAAGCTGCATTCTACACGAACGGCAGAATGAACTGGCACCCCACCTAAGCACCATGTTCAATCATAGCCTCACCTCAGGCTTTGTGCCCACTGAATGGCACAATGCAATGGTTATCCCACTCCACAAGAGGGAGCCACCACGGACCCTGGGAACTACCACCCCATTAGCCTAACGAGCCTGGTCTGCAAGGCCATGGAACGTATCATCATGGATCTTATACACAAAGACATTGGTAATCTCCAAACTCTGGACCCCACCCAGTTCGGATTTGTAAAAGGCAGATCATGTCTCCTAAACCTGATAGACTTCTTTGAAGCAGTCACCAAAGATGTAGACGAGGGTAAGGTGGATCACACAGCCTATCTAGATCTTGCCAAGGCTTTTGACACCATCCCCCACTCTGGAATTATAGATAAGCTCACTAATCTAGGTATACATCCATATGTCACAAGATGGGTTGCCAACTGGCTCACTGACAGAACCCACACTGTGAAAGTAGCAGACTCCAAATCCGACTTCAGACCAGTGACAAGTGGAGTACCACAGGGTTCAGTCCTGGGTCCTCTCCTGTTTGGTATCTGCATTTCTGAAGTACAGGCTAACACAGAAGGTCTTTGGCTAACAAATTTCGCAGATGATTGCAAACTAGGAGCCATAATCAAAACTCCTAACGATGTGGACATCCTACAAAAGGACCTCACAGCGACAGATGCCTGGTATCAAAGCCATGGCCTCAAGGTCAATGCCAAAAAGTGCATTGTCATCCCCTTTGGTTAAAACTCTGTACCCATGAGCTACCACATAGGTGGTAGTCTACTTAACACCGAAAGTGTGATAAGAGACCTTGGGACACAGGTGGACTGTAGTCTCTCCTTTGATAATCACATCACCACAGTAGTCAGGAAATCCTTCTACATGGCACACCTCATCACAAAAGGTTTCTCATCCAGGAAAAAAAGAGGTAATTGTTCCACTCTACTCATCACTCATTAGACCCATTATAGAGTACAACGCCCCTTTTGGTATGTACCTCACAAAACATCTACAATAACTGGAAAGGCCGCAGAAATACCTCACAAAGAGGATTACTGGCCTCAAACAGATGCCCTACACAGACCATCTCAAAAAACTCCAGCTTTACTCCATCACATATCGCCTACTCAGAGGTGATCTCTGCCTAACATACAAAGCTATGTCAAACCCAGAGCTGTTGGGCATGTTTCACTTAAAGAAATCCCAATCCCTCCAAGCTACACGCTCTGGGGACCTAAACCTTGTCGCTACAATAAACGGAACATGCTGGAGGGATAGATTCCTGTCCAAGAGACTTCCCATACTCTGGAACAAACTACCTATCTATATCAAACAAAGCTCCTCATTAGCAATCTTCAAGAAAAATCTTGATGACTGGATGGGAAATAGGAAATTCATTCCGGGGATCACCTCTGTGGCTCTGCTCGACAGGAGCACAGAAAAATAATTTTCTTGGGTGGCAAAAGCCAGGGTACTTTTTTGGCCTGCTTATATAGGACCTAG
>NC_056749.1:4936191-4966191 GCF_019279795.1 Protopterus annectens
TATATCCAATGCTGTGGAAATTTTTTTGTACCCTTCTCCTAACTGATACCTTTCAACAATGAGATCCCTTTGATGCTTTGTAAGCTCTTTGCAAACCATGGCTTTTGCTGTAGCAGGCAACTGAGTAAATGTCAGGAAAATCCTACTAGGCAGCTGAATTTTATTTAGGGTTAATCAGTCTCTTTAATTGATGGCAGGTGTGTACCCAAGAAGACCGAAGGCTGTAATTAAATCAAAAGGTGCTTCAACAAAGTATTAGTTTAAGGGTGTGCACACACAACAAAGTATTAGTTTAAGGGTGTGCACACTTATGCCACCAGTGTACTGTACATTTTTTATTTTTTAGATTTTTTCCCCTAACAGATTTGTTTGTTTTTCAATTGAATTGTACAGGTTATAGGTCACATTAAAGGTGGGAAAAGTTTTGAAATTATTTATTGTGGTCTCATTTTTTATATATTGCAAAAACCTGGCATTTTAACAGGGGTGTGTAAACTTTTTATATCCACTGTATATCTATGGCTATATCTATCTATCTATATATATATATATATATATATATATATATATATATATATATATATATATATATATATATATATATATATATATATATATATATATATATACTGACATATATATACATTTATGGGTCTATGTTGCTTGAACAAAATTTCACAATATCAAACAAGCAACACTGAAACTCATTAAAGCGAAAGTGCACAACATCGAAAGTGCACTTTCACAAAAGCAAGTTCTCCGAAACGTAACAAAAAAAAACTGCTTTAAACAATATTTTTCAGGGGGCAAGCCTCCCCAAACACACCTCTCTTTAAATATACTAACTCCGAGATCGCACTACAGTGGGGAAAAGGATATATTTCCTTATCCCCACTGTATCTTGCTTTGGTGAATCGGCTTTTGCGAAAGTGCACTTTCAATGTAGTGCACTTTCACTTAAATGGGTTTGATGTTCTGATTGTTGATAAACTGAGTTTCCTACAATCAGAAGTAGACCCATATATATATATATATATATATATATATATATATATATATATATATATATATATATATATATATATATATATATATGTATTTAAATAGAGGGAGAGAGTAAAGGATAGCGGCGGGGGCTAGATTCAACTGGAGATAAATTTCTTGGTCCTGAAGTTTAACATTTGTCAGTAAATCAGTTACAATTGTGACTGTTCTTATGTTATTTTTTTTCCTTTAAGAGAGAGAGAGAATTGTGTGATCTGTCTGTGTTTTGATGGGATGTGGTTCCCATTTGCGGGGACAACTACGCTAAAACTTTTCTCCTGATGAGTGACCAAATGATGATTGAAGAAGAGCTGAAGTACCACTATCTTGGCTTTGGAGAGAAGGTTTTTATTTAAAGCTTCTTTTTGAGCGAAGGGCGGAAGTCATAAGTCTGATTTCTAAATGTAAGGGAGAATAATCGAATGGTGGACTGAGTTGTGGCAGGTAGCCTGTTTGCTTTCTGCTGGGACCTTTTAGGAATAAGAATAATATGTGAATCTGAAATGGGGAGGGATGATGATGGAGTGATTGAGAATATGTGCCAGGGGTTTGGAGAGACATTTGGCACACATTTTCAGGAATGCTGAGTGCATGCTAATGTGGTTAACACCGTATTACATGTATTGTTAATACTAACATTGCCACATCTATTAACATATCACATCTGCCATTAATACTAGTACCCTACCACTTCTGTAAACTTCTTGCCACATGTCATTAATATTCTGCCATGTCTGCCTTTAACAACCTACCATTTGTGGTGTTAACACCTTATCATGTATGTTGTTAATACTAATACAATGCCACATCTATTAACACCTTCCACATCTGTCATTAATACTAACACTTGACGTTTCTGTAAACACTCTACCACATGTCACTAATATGCTGTCCTGTCTGCCTTTAAAGCACTACCACAAAAGTTGTAATATCTTATTTAATCTGATATCTCTACCTTCACCCTGGCATTTCTTTAAACACCCTGCTGCATGTCTTGCTTATACCCCGCCTTTTTTGTCATTAACATATTTCCATGAATTATCCCACCACTTTAGCACATCTTATAGGTTCACAGGTTCATAGGACGATGCTAGGCTATGGGCCCAGTGGCCCTTCTGAGCCTAGCCAAGAATTCTGCCCATGTTCCAGCAAAGTCATTACCTGTTTTCCCTGTCCATCTGCCATTAATTGTAACACCCTGACACTGCTGTAGTCACCCTGCCACTTCTCTCACTAATACCTTACTTTGTCTGCTTTAACACCCAGCTATAAACGACGCTAGCACCAAAGGAGATCTGGCACTAATCCTAACACCCTGTAATTTCTGTAAACGCTCTGCCACGTGTATCACTAATACACTGCTATGTCTGTCTTAAACACCCTACCGTGCATAGTGTTAACACGCTAACACATCTGACATTAATAGTAACATCTTCCATTTCTGCAAGCATTCTTGTCATGTTTGCTGGTTGCAGTCCCAGCCTTTATCACTTTACCATTCCTGGTGTTAAGAGCCTACCAAATCTGCCATAATACTAACACCTCGCCACATCCACTAACACCCTGCCACATCTACCAACTTCATGCCACATCTTTTGCTAGCACCCTACAACATCTTCTGTTAACACTAACTACAAAGAAATGATGAAGATGGGCCTTGGTGCTTGGATCCAGTCCACTAACAACAGTTACATAAATTATTTTTAAATCTAAAATCTTTAATATGTTTGCAATTAGTGGCATGGTCTCTAAAGTCACAACATTGGTACCAAACAGATTCAAGCGTAAGAAAGGGACACTGATATGAATCACTAGACAACAGCATTCACCGACCCACTTTTAGTGATTATTGACCTATCACATCTCCTTACAAAATCTACAAGTTGCTAACCACAAGGCTAATATCTTTCAGACCAAAACCCCCTCATGAAATCCCATCCTACACTCAAAGCTTGCTCCTACTGATTGGTCCCCTGTATTCTCTCTTTCTGGTGATAACATTGATGCCATCAAACTAACAGGCTTAGTACACTCACTTCAGGGCACCTACTTCCCAACGATCTCAAGTCTACTGAAGTACCACAAAACTGAATAACCCAGCAAAGAACTTAAATCCTCAATGAAAATATATGATGTATCCTTGGAAATGTGGAAACAACCCCCGTTCTTGGCATCCTAGACCATTACAAAACTGTGAGGAACTTGACCAAACAGACCACCCTTAGTCTTAGACTCAAAACCAAACAACTAAAAGCCAGACAAACATCTCTTCTCTACTCCCCTAAACACTGCTGTCATGAAATCAGTAACCTAAAAGGAACACGCTCCCTGAATGAATTATCCAATCTAGGATACATACCTGCCCATCTCGTAATCTTTCACCTTCTGACTTCCTCAGAGAATGCTCAAGTTTTCTCTCATCCTCTCCTACCCCCAATGCAGCCACACAACAAAGACAGCCTTACACCACTGATTTCATTCCACCTTTTTATTTCTGAAAAATCACCTCTAAGCAAATGTTCCCCTAAATGAGCACATTCCTATGGAGTCATCACCTGGACCTGACAACCTCAACCCATTGTTCTTGTACCCCTGCATGTGAGCACATTCCTATGGACTCATCACCTGGACCTGACAATCTCGACCCATTGTTCTTGTACCCCTGCATGTGACCACATTCCTGTGGAATCATCACCTGGACCTGACGATCTCGACCCATTGTTCTTGTACCACTGCATGCAGAGACTTCATCACCATCTCTCTTAAGTACATTTACAACCTTTGCCTCACCACTAATACTATAACAAATATTTGGAAACCTACTTTTGTCAGACCAATACCAAATAAATCAAACCCTGTTCCTGCAGTCACTTCCACCCCAGCTCCAACCTACCCACCCTAAAGGTAAAATTCTAGAAAAAAATCATATGTAACCAATTTACATACAAAACAGAACCTGCTGTCTATCAAACAGCATGGATTATGGGCTGGTAGGAGCAAGGTGACTGCTGTATGGATCCTGACTGATAGCATCTTAACTAATATGGATAAAGGAAATCTTACTGGACCTCTGTTCATTGCCCGTGTCCACCAACCAAGTCTGCTTCTGCATCTGCAAGACAATGGGGTCAGCCCTAATGCCACTGCATGGTTCAAAGACTTTCTGGCCAACCATTCATTCCAGGTAAAACTAGGACCTAGTATTTCTAACAGTTTCCTCATTCAATATGGTGTCCCACAAGGCAACATTTTAGCACCTTGTCTATTCTCATATCTTCATCAGCAAACTCCCACTAGACATGCCCAATTATTACTTCTTTATGCAGATGATATGGTCATCTCTAGGTCTGATGCATCACATCATACAACTAAAACTCAACTTTAAAAGAACCTTCTTCAGCTACAGTTGAGGAAGAAAAGTATGTTTACACCCCCTTTGCACAAAACTTTAATTTGTTTTGAAAATGTTGTCAACAAACAATTGTATACATTATACAACAAACACAAATACAGGAACAACGTCAATTCTTTCAACAGCGAAATAGATGTTGTTCTTGATTCTTTGTGTGATCAAAACATTAGAGTTATGTCAGCTGACAAAGGGGGTGGCATAGTACTATATGACCATGACCTATACATTACCAAAATTTTTGATCTATTAAACAATTCAGATCAATATGAGGTTTCTTCGCTTAACCAAATCAATATCGCCCATCGTAGAATAGACTTGTTCCTTGAGGAGTTCTTACTGGATGATAGAATTAGTGAAGAATTGTACAAGTTTCTGAAAGTGGAATTTCCTGTCTTAGCTACCATTACAGGAATTCCCAAAGTCCATAAGAATCTCTTAGATCCCCCATTTAGACCTATCATTTCTGGGAGTCAAAGCAAGGCATTCCCATTTGGAAAGGTCATTGACTGCTGGCTCAAGCATATTTACAGTACTGTCAAACATATTATAAAGGACTCATGGGAATTTTTGGGTCTTTTCACTCAAGATCTTTGGGATTCTAATATGATATTTGTTACCATAGATATTAAAGATCTATTTTCATGCATTCCTAAGGGAGAAGGAGCAGATAGATTTACCAACAGTCTAAGAAAATACAGTGGTCTAAATTCTGACAAAATAAATTTACTCTCTGAATTTTTAGATATTGTAATTGATAACAACTTCATCTATTTTGAAGGAGAGTATTACAAGCAAATCTCTGGCGTAGCTATGGGGGCAGCTTGTGCCCCCATCTATGCCAATATGGTATTGTTGGATTGGGAAGAGGAATTCATACTACATTCATTTTGGAAGGAACATTTGATATGTTATGTGCGCTACTTGGATGATTTGTTCATCCTGTGGAAGGGTGAAGAGGAACAACTCAAGCAGTTTATTGATTACATCAATAGCAGCACTTCATATTTGCAGTTTACCCATCAATATAATAGGGTGGGGATCAATTATCTTGATACCTACATCTATAATGATGGTAGGTCTTTTCAATCTTGAATACACAGAAAAGAGACCTTTAGTAATGGATATTTACATTTCGACAGTGTCCATCCTTATTCCCAGAAACGGAGCATAGTCAAAGGCCAGTGCATCAGAGAGGCCAGGATGACCTCTGTCAAGGAAAATATGGTAATAGAACTGGAATTCATTGGCCAGCTATTTCAAAATAAGGGTTATCCAGAGGTGTTGATTAGGGATGTAGTACAGTATGTGAAAAATGAATGGGGTAAAAAATACCCCCCTCTATTAGGCAAAGGGTTAATTTCATCCAGTGTGACGAGGGTTTTACATGCCAACAGAAATAACTGTATGGATGAACCATTTTCTAAGGCCTGTATTTTAAAATATGGTCAAAATGTGAATGATGTTAAAAAGATAATAAATGCCAATTGGAATATCATCACAAGTGACGAGGGTATTAAAGATAGGATAAGTGAGAGACCGAAGTACGTGTATAAAACTGGTACAAATATTAAGAGGATTATTGAGTGGAAATCTAAAAATAAATGTTCTAGTGTATTGCCACACACCACAGGAACTAGGAAATGTGGTCATTGTCCTCAGTGTAGTCATATTCTTGAGGGGGAGACCACTACGTTGAAAAACAATATCAGAAGTAAGATCAAGTTTTGTTTTGGCAATTGTCAATCTCAACATCTGATATACCTGGCATTATGTTGTTCTTGCCCATGTTTTTATGTGGGCAAGACTGATCGTAGATTGAGGAACAGAATCTACGATCATTTGTATTGTATTCGGAAACAGGATGTAAATAATGCACTTTATCGTCATCTAATGAATAGTCCAAATTGTAGTGGTTTTAAATTTGCAATTTTGGAAATAGTTGTACCTAGCCCTAGAGGTGGTAATACTAAAGCCATTGTAGGAGAAAGAGAGATAAAATGGCAGATCAAGTTAAATGTAGCTTGTCCACCATGGTTAAATGAGGTTATACCCACTAAGCCTCTTATTAGAACATGAATTATGTATTTAAGTCTCTTTTATTCATTTGTATTATTGAATTTTTGAAAGTATTGTTTTATTTTATGAAATGCAGTATATGTTACATGTACATCCATTTCAACATTACACTTGCAGTATAATTTGTTTTAGTATTTTTAAAGTTGTATGTCATTTTTATCGTTGTTATATGGAATTGTAGTAATTTTTGAAATGTGTTTTATGTAAGTACTGAGGTGATCATGTCTTAGGTTTAAAAGGAGTGTGGTTTATTTTTATTTTTATTTTCAATAGATATTAACTGTAAAGGGATAAGAATTTTGTTAATTGATCGATTAATCTTCTTGTTAAGGAATTTTGGCGGGCTTTTTAATAATATATATAGTCAGTGGTGTAATACACTGTGTTCTGATGAAGTCTTTTTACACAGATGAAAGCGCTCAATTTATTCCTGAGTTTGTGATTTTTACAATAAATCAGTGACAATACAGAATTTGGATCGTGGTTTTGTCCTTGGATGTATTTTGTGTTCCACTTTGTTACAGTAGTTGGACTCCGGGGACCTTGATTACCAATTCATATCTAACTCACCATGGAATGAACAGCACTGCCTTACTCATTCAAAGGCTTTGAGGCCTGCACTGCAGGCCAGGTCAACCCTTCTTCTTGGCTCCTTACTTTACAAAAATACTCAAACTAGACACACCATCTCCTGCCTCTTCCAAATATGTTACCGCCTGTAACCTAAGAAGCCAGGCTAGAGACTGTCCTTCCATACAAAACTCCTCTTAGATTGCACTGTACTAGCCATGGTTTCTCTGTACTGGACCAAAAACTATGGCAGTCGCTTCCTCCTGATTTAACTGATCACATAAAGTACTCCCTGTTTAGGCCACAGTTCAAACAATACTTACTAAAACAGTTTGAATCCAACTGCCCATCAAACAACATATCACCTAATCCAATATCTGCAGTTGTGTAGTACCTTTACCTCCCATAAATCCGATCCACCAGATTAACTCACTCATTGTAAATTGTGATTCATCTTACCCATCACTGATCTAAATCCACTACAGATACTCTAGTCCCTCCTTCCATCTGGTCTCTATTAGCTTTCCTAACCTACGACTACCACCAGATCTCCATCACTTCTATCCTACTGTACCTCTGTTCACCACTTTCAACCCTACTTATCTCATTCACTCCAATGGAGCTCAGGAAGTTTGCCCTGTAGCTACCAGTGGGCGGAGCCTAAGCCTTTTGACAGGATCATATTATATCCTCACATTTCAAACAAATGTTCATATCTCTGGAACCACAGGGGTTATGAAAGAAGTACAAATGACAAGCTCCTCAGCACAAACTATTTTTATAGTGCTAGCATTCATCAGGTTCTAGGTCTTAAACCGAGTTTTACAAGTCACAGTAAACACATTAACTATTACATTTGTAATAGTTTGTGAATAACTTACAATATCGCAGCAAACACTCAAGTTACACACATACTATCAGCAGCATTTTATCCATCTAACTGAGAGCTTTCATATGAGGCTAAGGAGTCCTGTCTCTGTTACTTGGTTGTTGAGATATTTAGAAAAATGTGAAAATTATATTTATATAAATTAATATCATAAAAACAACAGTTAATATCTATTTACCTGCAATAGGCAGTGGTCAAATATTAATGCAGTTGAGTTTGCCATTGTGCAAGCCTTAAGATGAAATCTTTTAAAACTTGTACATAGCATGGTTTTGGAATTATTGATGGAAATATGAACAAGTAATATTTGACACCTAGAGGCATCAGTAGGAGTTAACTACAGATGCGTCTGGAGGTGTCACTCGGATGTAATGAGATAACCGCACATATATTTGGTTTCTTCGATTTTCTATTGTTATATTGTTCGTCAGATTTTGTATGCTTACTCATAAATGTAAGTTATTGTTATTAATATAGGTTTTTTCCAATATTTTTATTTAAAGCTGATGTTAATATATTGCTCATTGTTTGTGATGTGTTCTACTCCAATAAACAAATTTAAGTAAATAAACAAATAAATAAAACTCAATGAGTGTGGCCTGGCCATAAGAATTTTAATGAGATATTCACTGCTACCCTGGTTATGAGATTACATGATCTACACCCAAGAAAAGGCTTCAGACTGAATACCCCACCAAGCAGAGTCTTTGGATTAGCTCTTCAGATCCTGTACTTACTACTCTGGTGCTCAGATTCAGCGTCTTCCAGTGCTTTACCGGTGCTCATTTCTACAATCCACCTTTGCCCTCTCAGACATGCACCTCCAAAACTACAACAAGCTTAACTGCACTCTCAATATCCAAAGTATTGTCAATAAAGTCACCTTATTTCACGCTCCTGATATAATCACCCTCCCCGAGACCTGGCCAAAGCCCCATGTATCTGACAATGAAATTCTACACCCTGGCTATAATATAATATACCAAGATAGAATATCAAAAAAAAGGGGGGGGTGTAGCCATATTGTACTCCAGTCAGCTCTCTCTATACCCATTATCTGCCCCCCCAACTTCCACCCATCTGAAGTCCTTATAGTTAACTGCAAATTGAACAATCACAAAAATATAGCCATAGCCTACATCTATATACCTCCAGGAAACAATACCCCTACCCTAGAACACTTCATAGTCTGGATCTCACAAACTATCTACTATGAAACTATCTCACTGGGTGATGTAAATATTGATTGGTCCTCTCTCACCATTGACACTCCAAATGATAGCATTAAGCTTTACAGCTTCACCCAAATGATCAATACCCCCACTCGGCTAAATAAGCACTCTAATACAGTTAGCACTCTTGATTGGACTCTCACGTCTTACCCCCAGCTTTACCACAACCCATCCACACTAGCTGATTCCCTTAGTGACCACCTCCCTATCTCTGTATGACACTCTCCCTCGTTCTCCAAATCACAACACTATAAAGACTGTTGAAAACTCTCAAATTTCAAGCCTGAGACTTTTAATAATATTCTTGCTTCAGTAAACTGGTCCTTCCTTTATGACCTCTCCCTAGAAGAAGCTATTCTAAAATTCAGTAGAATCTATTTAAATACACTAAACTCCCTGACCCCAGTTAGAAAAATCAGAATTAAAGCAAACTAAGCTCCTTGGCTTACCGTAAATACTTGCAGCCTCATGCACAACAAGGATATCACCTAGAGAAATTGGCAAAAAAAATTCAACCTTCAAAAATATAGAGAAGTACATAATCAAACTAAAAAGCACGTCAGCGTCTATAAAAACGTTTACTTAAAGCCGCAAGAAAACCACCACTATGACCCTAGAAAATTTTGGAATACTGTAACCAAGCTCCTGCACCCTGGTAAGCCCCCTGCTCCTAACCCTTCCCCCTGATAGCTCCGCCTAGACACTGCTACACTTCTAACGCCTAGACACTGCTACACTTCTAACACCTAGACACTGCTACACTTCTAACACCTAGACACTGCTACACTTCTAACACCTAGACACTGCTACACTTCTTAACTCCTTCTTCATTTACTCCATGCAGAAATTGTTTAAAAAAGATACAGGTACCAACCCTTCTGCTCCCCCCATCTCGCCAACATTTCTTTCTCTCTTAAACTTGTCCCCGCACCCTATATTAGATCTCTCCTTAGTAAACTTAAAGAAAACCTGAGTTTCAGTGCTTAAAACACACAAATAACAAAAAAGAGAAAAAGCACTGATGAGAGGGCCACCGCAGATGATAAATGTCTTTATTTCAGATCCTAGCACCGTCCCACAGCACACAATACAAACATTCTTACGTATAAAAATTTGAGGTCAATTATTAGCCCACTGATATCACTTTTCCTCTTTGGAACAAAATTTAAACCTTTAGAAAACAAAGCAAAATATGTTCCATTCATATCTATATCACTGTAATTAAAATATTGTAACTTTTATAAGTCAACCTTATTTATTCAGATGAAACTTCTATAGAACCATTTTGAGGACTGTCATTGTGAGTGGCAGATAAAAGTTCCCCCTGCCTTTCCCCTTCCATCCATTCTGTTTGTATGACTCTTCTCTGTCATTAAGACCTCAGTTGCAATGCTGCAGATGAATTAGGGTGGCTAGTGTACTCATGGCAAGTGAGGTTGGATGCCTTTCACCCACCAGGTCTTAAAGACAGAGAAGAGTTTGTAGCCTTTCTTAAAAGGAAAGGTGTTAAGCATTGATGATGTAATCTGGCATTTAATGCAGGCGTTTTATGAGTAGTTCAGTGATGAAGTCTCAGGTTAAAATACAAAAGCACTTACTGTTGAATGTTTTATAATAAATTCGAGCTTGTGTTTTCTACTCTTTCTTAGCTTTTTATTTTCAAGATATGATTTGTCAAGGAAGTATTTCTTTGGACTCGTATAATTATTTAAAGGTAAAGAAGTCGGTACCTTCTGTTGTCGATATTTCGAAAATTCACAATTACACCGTGAATGTTGTCGTGGCTGGATACTGTGAAACAGAGCTTTTAGCTGTATACATTAATAAACATTGTAGTAAGCGTTGAGAAGGGTTATATTTTGTGAGAGTCTTGGCATCTTTTGCAGAATTTAAATAATATTGAATTTAAAGAGACTATTATGTTTGCTGCTATTGGCATTTTAGGATTAGACTGTTTACCAACATGTTATGTGAACACAGCTTCATTTCCAGCAGTCACATTTTGGTCATTGGAGAACTTTAGGACATTATTTTAAATAATAATTTTGTTTACTCTGAGGGGGAATATTTTTGCCAGGTCTCTGGAGTTGCTATGAGTGCAGCTTGTGTGCCATTATATGCCAACACGGTTTTAGCCACCTGAGAGAAACAAGACATACTTTTAATTCAGAGTTTTGTGAGCCCCTTCTTATATAGATTTTAAGAAGACATTTTTATATTGTGGATTGGGGAAACTGAGGAATTTTTAGTCTTTGTAGTGTCAATGGCAATACAGAACTTTTTAGGTTCGTGTGATGACATCATTTTAACAACAGTCGGTAGAGATCTTAACTGGTATTTTAGATCTACTGTTGATTGCAAAGCAATTTGTTAATTCTTATTTGCATTTTTACAGTTGTCACCCCTTTCATTGGAATAAATGGTGAGTCTATCCAGGCTTATTAGTCAGTATATTATTTTGGAGAACAGGTTAACTAAACATAACACATGTTTTGAGATGCAGGCCGTCCAGAAAGTTTGCTCAGATCTGTCAAGGAGGAAATCAGTAAGGGTAGGCCGACCAAATTTTTTCAATATTTGGACATTTTATACAAAGACTTGAGGGATGGAAGACAGAGACAAAAGAATAATAAATTCTTGGCTATTGTTATTTCTTAAAGCTATGAAGCACCATATTTTGGTTTTGTAATTAAAAATCTGTGGAAACTTGCTTTTACTAGGGAACAGAAAAGTAAGTTAGGTGGTGCTACACAAATAGCTTACAGCAAAAGGAAAAAAATGTCAAGAATGTTTTAGAAAACAAGAAGGGTGAGCACATCTCGGTTTCCATTGTATTTAAAAGAAGGGCAGCTGTATTATGATATAGATTGTTATGATACAGTGTGGTAAAAGAATCGTATGTTTCCATAGGTTGTTATATCACGATTCTCATACATAGATTCACCACTGACTAGTCATGATTTTTTATGTATTTGTTTTTTACGTATTTGTTTCCATGTACTTACATTTTAAAACAATTCTTCAAGTTCTTCATGTGATCATATCACACCATGTTAATGTATAAGTACTTTTTGATAAATATAATAAATATATATATATATATATATATATATATATATATATATTTTTTTTTTTTTTTTTTAATAAATGGCAATATTTTTAATAGAGATCATTTTGATTAGTTATGTGTATATATATATATATATATATATATATATATATATATATATATATATATATATATATATATATATATATATATATATATATATATAGCTCTATTGTGTATGTTTGCATTAGCTGTGAAAAAGTCGCCTGATTTGGAAAGCATTAGTTGTGAAAAAGTCACCTGATTTGGAAGGGATGAAAGTGCTAAGTTTATTAAAGTTATGGAAGAGTTCCTGCTGTACCATTTAGCTTTTTTGTATTCAGTGTGTTTTTTTATCTTTTTTGTGGTTATTGGATCTGTAGATCATATCATTGGCATAAAAGATAATTGTTAATTGAAGTTCATTTGAGAGAGAGAGTGAATAACAAGAACATTAGGATTAGGCGGAATGATCCTCATGGAAGACTAGAGGTAAGGGGTGCAGAAAATGACATGGGCTCCTTATTTCAAAGCTGAAGTGTCTGTTAATTAAGACTCTTTTGAATCATTGCAGAGCCTGGTTGTAGTAAGGGATTGAAATAGAGGGAAGTGATCTATAAGGTTGAATGCTTTGATGAACCTGACAAAGACTGCTCTGCTAAGGCACCCTTGTTAAAATTTAAAGCAGTTTGGGTGCATCACCCTGTTTAAAAGCCCCACTGTTTTGAGGAGAGAATTCTGTGGAGACAGTCAGACTTCGGCATTTTTTTCAGAATTTTCATTATAGTGGGCAGTAATGAGGTAGTACAGAAATGATTTGTAGTGGTTTGGTAGTTTGGGAAGGTGGTTGATAAAAGGGCTAGTTTCCAGGTGAAAGGCATAATGTTGTAGGTGAGAAAGTTGTTGTAAATTATTTTAAGGGTTTCTCAAGGTAGTCTTATCATGATGAGATCAACCAGGGATGAATGCCATCAGGAGTGGTAGGGCCATCACATAGGATGTTGAAAAGATTTAAATTTTTTTTGGAGGGGGGGTAGATGGATTTGAAGCAGAAACAGGCAATGTATAGGGGAGATTCAAGCTATAGAGAATGTTAGTTGAGAGGAAGAATATGTAGGTAGAAGTTGGGAGAACATTTTGAGGAAGTCAGTAGTGGCTACGTTACCCAAGGAGCCCGGTATTGTATTAATTCCTGAAGTTGGTTGGCAGAGAAAAGCACTAATTCTTAGAGGATCAGGAACTCTTTTGCACTTCATTGGTTGTGATAAGGTTGAAGTGTCTGGCAGGCTTTGGGAAGTTTCTGTTTTGAAACTGTAGCAAGAGTTTGGTTAATATTGTAATGTCAAGAGAGGGTTTGAGCTAGAGATGATAATTAACCAGTATGTATTGAAAAGGTCATTTTATAATGACTTTATGTTATCTTGGTTGTTTTTTTTTTTGGGGGGGAGGCAGATATAAGAGGAGCTTTTTGATGCATGTTTAAAGGATAAATGAATGCAGTGAGTGCTGGGTGGTTGTGGGGATGGGTGTATGTATTGGAGAAAAAAGGCTGAGGAAGTTTGAAATTTTGAGTACAACAAGGGATTTCCGAAGGCTTGATCTAGTTGAATATTAAACAAGTTTTGTAAAGCCTAAGTTGTTAATGAGGTCCAGGATCTGTTTTTTACATGTCCAATGAAGTTGTTGTTTTGATATTGTGTAGTAGTTGGTGCAAAAAGAGTTTAAGTGTGTGTGTGTGTGTGTGTGTGTGTGTGTGTGTGTGTGTGTGTGTGTGTGTGTGTGTGCGTGCGTGCGTGTGTGTGTGTGTGTGTGTCTGTGTGTGTGTCTGTGTGTGTGTGTGTGTCTGTGTGTGTGTGTGTCTGTGTGTGTGTGTGTGTGTGTGTGTGTGTCTGTGTGTGTGTGTGTGTGTGTGTATGTGTGTGTGTGTGTGTGTGCGTGTGTGTATGTGTGCGTGTGTGTGTGTGTACATGTATGTATGTGTGTGTGTCTGTGTGTCTGTGTGTGCCTGTGTGTGCCTGTGTGTGTGTGTGTGTGTGTGTGTGTGTGTGTGTGTGTGTGTGTGTGTGTGTGTGTGTGTGTGTGTGTGTGTGTGTGCATGTTATTGAGAGTTGGGGTGTATGCTAGGGCTATAGTTATACAATAAAGGTTGGATGGGTGACGTTTCAGGCAATGTTTGGATCATCATTTGAACTTCCTGTAAACTGATGTTAAAGATGAAAATGGAAATACTGAAAATGGGAATTGGCCCTTCCCTACTGCTGTGCAGTCCCAGAGTTGATATATATAATTAGCGATGTGGGGGATGCAGGGGGGAGCTTGTCCCCTGTATTAAATAGGTGTTACATATTGTGTGTTTTTAACAAATTGGGTTTCGATATTTTGAATTTTCAATCAAATTAATGTACTCCAGATTGATAGATACATAGATAGAGAGATGCATTTATGTATGGGGTACTGGCCATTGGTCGAACATTCACATTTTTGAATGGAAAAAATTCCAGTACAGCTAATTGAAAATCAGTTGATTGAATGTGCTGGCTTTTTTTTTTTGTTTGTTTAAGATCACTGTATAATGGGGAACATGGGAATTTGCCCTTTCCCCACTGTTGTACAGTGTTGGAGTTGGTATATATAATTAGTTGGGGTTGTGAGATGTATGGGGGGCGACTTGTCCCCAGAAAAAAATAAATAAAAGTTATGTACTCACCATAACTATGTATCTGCATTGTCCACCTCATCGAATGGGTCTTGTATCTGACGCTCAGATCTGACTCGGCTGCTTTTCTATAGATTCTTGGATCCGACTCTCAAGCTCCTCCCTTTACCCATAATGCCCTTGACTATGACATTACCTCAGATTGAGTTTGCTGATACTATATGACTATCAGAGTATGAATTATAAATTATAATAGCACTAATAATGATAATACTTAGAGACAGCATAATAACAGAATATGAACTCAAACAGTAACTGTGGTCCCTATAAAAACTTCATCAGGTTATTCCAAAGACATGGATAGGTGGAAGGGAGGGAGGAAGTTCAGGATGAATGAAAATGGACAACACAGATGCATAGTTACGGTGAGGACATAGCTTTCCTATCTGATGTTTCATTCATCCCTCAACGAAGGAGACAGAATCCCCAGCTACAGTAACCTTGGATGGCCGTCATGGAAGGATATTCCGGAGAACTGCAGAACCAAATGCAGCCCTGTTTCTGGAAATGATATCTAAGTTGTAATGAGCAACAAAGGCATGAGCATTAGACCAAGTGGCAGCTGTGCAAACATCATCAGTGGAAGCTCTGGTCCAAAAACCAGCTGAAGTAGCAATCAACCTAGTTGAGTGTGCTTTCGGATGCCTTGGCAACAGAAAAATCCCAAGGTGGAATAGGATCCTTTATCGGAGGTCCAAGTAAAAAGGTACCTTTAAGGAATGCTTTATGTAACTTAGATGAAGCTAAAGGAGAAGCATTATCTCCGATGTGGTGGTTAGAAATGGCTGCCAGCTGAACTTTGATGGTGGAGAAACAAGCACCACCTTGAAAAACTGAAGCAAGAAAATGTAAAACAGCACAGAGAGGAGTGCTGAAAGGATCCAGCTCTCTCTCTCTACTGTACCCAAAAAGAAAATCTCTTTCATTTCCTCTTATAAATCTTCCTTGAAGAGGGTTTCTGAGATGAAAATAAAACTTTGCAAACAGGAGAGGAAAACCTGGAATGTCTAGCCATCATTGTCATTGGGAGAAACCATGCGGTCAGTCTGATACCAGTAATGTCCGGATGAGTCATCCCTGAAGCGGATGGGGTTCATTGTCCAAAGGGAGCATATTAGTTGAGGCCATAGGAAGGGGAACCAAACTTGCTGAGGCCATAAGGGGCCAATGAGGATTACCATGTTCTTCAACCAGAGTGCTTTATGGAGAAATTTGGGGGTCAGAGGTAGGGGAGGATAAGCATATAGGAGACTGTAGGTACAAGCATGGACTAGATCATCTCTTGGTGACTGCCCATAAGGGGAGGCATTCGGTAAAGAGTCTGCTGCACTTGCTGTTGAGGGGAGAGGCAAAAGAGGTTGCAGCAAGGTTGACCCCATTTGTGAAAGATCATTTTTGTCACTTTATGACTGAGAGACCAATCATGGGGCATCAGGATAGTCCTGCTGAGCTTGTTGGCTAGAACACTGGATTTCCACAGTATATGCATTGCCACAAGAAAGCATTTGGAGGAGATCATCCACTGCCAGTCTGTCATTGCTTCTCAGCAAGGGGGTAAGATCTGGTTCCCCCTTGTTTGTTGATGTACCATACCACTGATTGTCCATTTGGATAGCAATTGTCCCAAGAGGAAGAGAGCTCTGAAAGGCCCACAATGCTAAGAGGACTGCTGTCATCTCCAAGACATTTGTGTGCAGTTTGGACTGTTCTGGGGACCATGTCCCTTGAGCAGTCTGTCTCAAGAAATGCCCCCCACCCTAATTGTGAGGCATCTGTGGTCAACGTGGCATTTGTGGGAGAAATGATAAAGTGGAGTCCTTGACAAATCTCATTGGATTGAATCCACCATATAGGGAGTCTTTGCAGATTCAAGTTTAAGGTTAAAGATTCCTGAGGGGAATCTAAGTGCCTCCTTTTGCACAACTTCTTCTGGGTGACCTCTTCAGTGGGGTACTCTAGAGAAGTATCGGAAGAGGCAGGAAGTACCCTAACTGGGACTGCCTGGAAGCTATTACAGGCTGGCTGTGCTTGTGGAGTAGGATGAAGAGACTCAGACACAGGATCTGAAAGGGGAACAGGAATAGGATCCAAGGAGGTAAGGGTCAAAATAGCTCTCGGGTGGGAGAAAGCTCTCTCCACCACTTCGAATGCAGAGAGACCAGGAGAAGCTGAAGCCAACCTCACTGAAACTGAAACTCTCAGATGAGAAAAACTCTGGCACCCCCCCCCCCATGATCCTCGGCTCTGAGGGAGGAGTTGCAGCTGAACTGTCCAGTTCCAAGGGGAAGCGACGGCTCTGAAAGCAATGGAGTCAAAGTCATCACCCAGATGTGATTCCGACACTTTGGTTCAGAGACTCATCTTACTCAAGGGAAGTCAGCACTGAATGGGTCATGGAAGTAGCCAAAGTCGAAGATGAAGTCATCTTCAGATCCAATGCTTCCACTCTTGAAGATCTCAGATGTGAGGGCTCTGAAACAGTATGTCTGATCAGAGAAGGAGAAATAATGGTATGTGAGGAAGGCTTAATTCTCACGTATCAGATAGAAACCGTAGACGGCAAAACACCCATCTGGATCTGTGTTCTGAGAAATGTTCTCATCATCCTAGCCATCTCTGCTCTGCTTCAGAAAGACTTTGGGAGGACCTGATCGAACAGGAAGTGGAAGGAGGTTGAGATTACTTTCTTGGTGTTTCCTGTAAGAAAGGAAACATAAGTCTTAGTGGCGCTGGTTCTGAGGAAAAGCAAGGACTCTGGAAACAAGGATGTGTAGTTTTCAGATCCAAGTGTTTTCGGATCTTAGCTGGTGGTTCCAGTGTCACAGCAGTTTTGGAAGGCTGGACAGGAAAGCGCTTTCTATGTTCACTGGGCACATAGATTTAGATTTCCCTGAGGGGGTTGAGCCCCTGAAGCTGAAACTGAAGAGGGGGTGGAGAGGCAAGGATAAGGCCTTTATATACTAGCTTGTTACATCAGTCACTTATAGCTCTGGCATTGAAACTAGCATACATAACAGTGTAAGAAACTTCTCTGTGTGGAAGATTTCCAGTCCATATATTTCTAGTTAATCACTGTATATTAATCAGATCAGACAATAGTAGTAGAAGTAGTGAACGTAAACTCGTCAAGTCAAAAAGTAATAATAGAAAATATATAATTCTACAGCATTACTAAGTATTCAAAAGTAATCCAAGCAAGGCAGGCAGTCTGTTTCCAGTCGAAAATCCTTTATTAATTACACAGACAAGCGATCCAAGTAAAACAAAAATAGAGTAATAGTTTCCTCACAAGCTTTCTAAATATATATATATAACTTTTTATCAGCCATGGGAGTGGTTTATTGTACTGTAAAACAAAGTGTTATTGGTACACATATTAAATTCACATCCCTTCCCCCATCAGTGTGACATCCGAGCTAGTCCTGCCCTACCTAGTAGCTGTCATAATAATATATAGCCCTAATGTACTTTAATGGTACATCTTATTTAACCAAATTATTAAGTAGATTATTAAGTCTGTGATTTTATACAAGGCAATATACTACATGGCTGGAAGTATATCAACCTTAGTTCATTTTGCGATCAAAAATTATATATAAATATATACATATACATTTTGCGTGTAAAAATCAGTTTCTATTTTCATAACCTATTGTTAACAAAGATCGCTTTCGTCCTTCTAGACTTCTTCAGGTCTGTGTACAAGAACCCTAAAAACCTATATAATTGTATAATTAGTTAGTGTTGTTATTACACATCATTTTGAATAAAGTGGAAAAAAGAGAACCAGAAAAAGAAAATCAGAAAAAAAATAAAAAAATATATGTATAATGATGGAAACAAAATATACACTTAAATTTCAAATGATTTAAAATGGTATTTAAAACCAATTTGTAGAAAAAAATAAAAAAAAATACAATTAGATATGTAAACAATGTGGCAATTTTCTAAGTTCCAGTGCACTTTTAATTGAACAGTAGTAGTTTAGTCCAGGCTTTCTAAAAGAGTTCAGCTTTAATTGCCACGAGTTCATGTTTCTCCAGAATATTCGGGATGTCTTGTCTGTGTACTTAATAAAGGTTTTTCGACTGGAAACAGACTGCCTGCCTTGCTTGGATTACTTTCGAATACTTAGTAATGCTGTAGAATTATATATTTTCTATTATTACTTTTTGACTTGACGAGTTTAAGTTCGCTACTTCTACTACTATTGTCTGATCTGATTAATATATAGTGATTAACTAGAAATATATGGACTGAAAATCTTCCACACAGAGAAGTTTCTTACACTGTTTTGTTTTTAGACCCACTACACTTTAATGGGTTGTTTTGAGACTTCGGGGATACCATGGAGATTACTTGTTTTTTGAAACTAGCATACATAATACAAGAAGTGTCTAAATGAAAAGGGCCTAAACAGTAAATGCACTCCCTGTGGGCACTTTTTAAAGTCAGTAGGCTTTTCAGCCATAACTATGAACTATGCCAAAAACCCAAAACCAGCAAAGTGAAAAAAAATTAAAGAGAATTTTTTTTTTTGGAAAAGAATGAAGGATAGAGAGGATTTTTTTTTACCAACAATGGTAATGGGACTACCTAATAAGTAGTAGCCAAAAAAAATGTAAACCAGACTAATAAATCCAAAAATCAGCACACTGAGCTGGTACCAGAACTGATACGTCAGTAAACAATCTTTTTTGATACACGGTTAGAGCTTTCATCTGGTATAACTCACCAGACGTACTACCTAATAAGTAGGTAACAAGAAGAAGTAATACCAATGATGGCAAAAAGAGATACCAAAATACGGTAAAAAGGGAATTAACTAAGTGGGTAAAGAGACGATGCTATATAAAAGTTATATATAGGTTAGGAGAATTCAACTTTAAAGTTATTGTTCACCATTTTAGAGGAAATAACTTCCTGAGCTCGAAAGAATGCAATCCCAACCGAATTGGTAGAGCAGCAAACAAGATCTGAGGTAATGCAGTGGTCATGGGCATTATGGGTAAAGGGAGGAGCTTGAGATTCAAATCCAAAAATCTATAGAAAAACAGATGAGTCATATTCAAGGCTCATTCTTTGAGGAATGAATGAAAATGACATCAGATACAATATGAACAGAATAACAATGATGTGATCAACATTACAGAAAAAAACAGTTAAAACTATTTACACATATGTCATATGTCCAACATAAAGTAAAGATATTAATAGCAAACAAGAATGTGATCAAAATGGGATTTCCAAAATTCAGTAAACTGGACCTGAGATTTCTGTGTAGAGGATAAGTATTTATGTGCTAGTAGGTGTTTGGTAGCTAAGTGCTTGAAACCCTCCCAGGTGAGTAATGCTCTAGCCTTCCAATGTAGTGTAATGTAGTATTTAAGTAGTGAGGCTAGTGTTATTAAGATACCCAATTGTAATTTAGTTAAACCAGTTGGGGTGATATGGAGGAAAGCTGGCTTCCAAGATAGAGTTGTTTCTTCGTAGCCCATTTTTTCTAGCTGAACTGAGCACCAGAGGTTGTAGGTACATTTGCAGTTCCAGGAGATGTGGAATAGGTCAGCTTTATGGGTATCACAGTAGGAGTAGAATGGTGAGGTGGAGGGGTATTTTTTATTTAGAATGGTTGGGGTAAGGTAGGTATTATGGAATATCATAATTTGTGTATAATGGAGTATTTTAAGGGGAATGAGTTTTGAGGTAAGCTAGATGGATTGTGATATTTGTTTGTTTGTGACTGAGGGATCAAGTTCCTTCTAGTATTTAGAAAAAATAACGTCTTTTTGTGTTTTAATTGAAATAATAAGTTTGTGCGAATTAGATATCATTTTATTTGTTTAATGATAGAAGGTTCCATATGGTTTTACAGATATGAATGTCATTGGTGTTTATTTCTGGATTATCTAAAACACAGCGGGTAAGGTCTCGTATTTCCCTTAAAATGATTGTATAGCTTTTGGGGATGTTTAGTTGAGTTCTCATTTTAGTGACAATACTGTTCTTAAAGGGATATATATCTGAGATGGGTAATTTCTTAAGGAGGGAATAGTAATGTAGGTTATTCATATTGTTATTCATTTTAAGATTGGGGTTTAGGTAGGTTGGTTGTAGGTGAATGCATAATATAAGTTTAAATATTTGAAAGTTTTTTGTATGGTGATGATTTTGTGTTTTATATGTGGGTGTATTTTAAGATTTTTTTTAAGTTCTCACTATATAGGAAAGGGAGGGCTCTGGGGTTGAGGCCAAATATTTTAATATAGTTGTGTAATAGTTTAACCCAAGTTGGAGCCCATTGTTGTGATGTTGGAGTGTAGTCAGCTATTGTTATTAGTCTATTACATTTTATGATATCATAATAGAGTTTAAACTCAGGTAACTCCAACCCCCCACTGTTTTTAGGGTAGGTCAGTTTGGCATATTTGATTCTAATTGATTTAGGGACCCAGATAAATCTGGAGATTGTAGAGTGGAGGGTTTTTGAAGAATTTTTGGTTAATAATAATATTGGTGGCATTAAGGATATAAAAAAATATGGGTAGTAGATACATCTTGATTGTGGCTATTTTAGCAAGGAAAGGGAGTTGGAGTTTTATCCTTCTGTTAAGGTCATGTTGTATGTTTGACCATAGTTTGGTAATATTGTCTCTCTACCATTGTTTAGGATCTTGGTGAAAGTATACTCCTAGGTATTGTAAAAAGTGGTTTATTTTAATATCATATGCTAAGAGGTAGGTAGGGAGCTGAAAGAGGGAGTTAATAAGAAAGATATTTGTTTTCTTTAAGTTCAGTTTGTAATTCAAGAATGCCGAGAAGGTGTCTATGGTGGATATGAGCATCTGAAGGTCCGAGTTGAGTAGGGAGTAGTAAAGATTCAGATCATCAGCGAAAGCTGATAGGGTAATTTTGGTATTAAAGATGTTGGGGATGTGATGTAAAGTTTTCTGAGATATTATATTATTACAATATTATTATATTATGAGAGGCCCATAAGCCTGACTAGCCTGGTCTGCAAGGCTATGGAGTGCATCATCATGGAACTCATTAACGAAGACATTGGGAACCTCCAAACACTTGACCTGACCCAGTTCAGCTTTGTTAAGGGCAGATCATGCCTACTAAACCTGGTTGACTTCTTCGAGACAGTCACCAAGGCCATAGATGAAGGCAAGGTTGTTCACACAGCCTACCTTGACCTCGCCAAGGATTTCGACACCATTCCCCACTCGGGTATTACAGAAATACTCACCAGCCTGAACATAAACCCCTAAGTCATGAGATGGGTTTCCAACTGGCTTACAGACAGAACTCACACGGTAAGAATAGCAGGCTCCAGGTCTGAGTCTAAACCAGTCACAAGTGGTGTCCCACAAGGCTCAGTCCTGGGACCCCTACTGTTCGGCACATACTTCTCAGAAGTACAGGCAAACACAGGAGGACTATGGCTAACCAAGTTCGCCGATGACTGCAAACTGGGAGCCATAATTGACTCTCCAGCTGACACGGACATCCTCCAAAAGGGCCTTACTGAGATGGACACCTGGTGTCAAAGTCATCGCCTCAAGCTAAATGCCAAAAAATGCATAGTCATCCCGTTTGGGAAAAACAAAACACCCACAGATTACCACATAGGTGGCAGCCTCCTTAATACAGAAGAGGTAATAAGAGATCTGCGGACCCAGGTAGATAGTAATCTCTCCTTTGACAATCATATTGCCAAAGTAGTTAGGAAATCCTTCTATGTGGCCCATCTAATTACTAAAGGGTTCACATCTAGAAATAAAGAGGTTATAGTGCCCCTCTACTCGTCACTTATCAGACCCATCATAGAGTACAATGCCCCACTTGGGATGTACCTCACAAGACACTTCCAACAGCTGGAGAGACCACAAAAGTACCTCACCAAGAGGATTACTGGCCTCAGACATATGCCCTATGCAGCCCGACTGAAAAAACTCCGGCTGTACTCAGTGGCATATCGCTTACTCAGAGGTGATCTCTGCCTGACTTACAAAGCCATGTCCAACTCAGAATTGATGGACATGCTCCACCTAAAGAAATCCAAGTCACTGCGAGCCACGCGCTCTAGTGAGTTAAACCACACCACAACAATAAATAGAACATGCTGGAGAGATAGATTCCTGTCACAGAGACTCCCATGCTTTGGAACAAAATTCCAAACTACATTAGGCAGAGCCCCTCACTAACACTCTTCAAGAGAAACCTTGACAAGTGGATGGGTAACAGAAAATACACCCCTGGGATCACTTCATTGGCTCTGCTTGACAGAGGATCAGTTAAGTAATCAATGGGGCAGCGAAAGCTGACACACTCTGGCTAGGTTTATAAATGCCCTCGGGCAGATACCTATGAACCTATGAACCTATTAGGAGAAAAAGAAGATCAATGTATAGATTAAAAAGATAAGGGGCCGTGGGAGAACCTTGCCTGGCACCATTCTCAATGTCAATTCGAGAAGATAGGTGTTTATTAATCTGTAGGTAAGGATGAGCATTGGTGTATAGTGTTTAAATAGCTTGTATATAATTATTGGGTATGTTGAATAGAGGTAAAATATTCAGCAAAACGTTTACATTAAGTCTATCAAAAGCTTTAGAGGCATCAAGTGCTAAGGTGTAGATTGGAGTACGGGTTAGGGTAGAAAGAGTAATCATAGTGTCTAGTGTGAGGGTATGGGCAAAGGCCTATCTATGTATTATAAGCCCTGATCGTTCAGGAGAGACAATGTTCAGGATAATTGGTTTAATTCTGTTTGCTAACATTGATGCAAATATTTTTATATCAAGTTTTATTAGGGCTATCGGTCTGTAGTTCGGGGGGGGGTTGAGGTCTGAATTTGGTTTGGCGATGAGAATCATTTTAGAGGCATTTAGATAAATATCATTTATACCGTAGATAGTAATGTAGTTATATAACTGGAGAAGAAAAGCAGATGTTTTTTGGGGGGAAGGCTTTGTAGAATTCGGTCGTAAGACCATCTGGACCTGGAGCTTTGTTGGGTTTGAGTTTGCTGATTGTCATAATAATTTCCTGTTGGTAGATGGGGGACGATAGTTTTTTTTGTTGATCAGGGCTAATTTTGGGGAAATGTAGTTGGTTTAAGAAGGTGTTTAGGCCTTGTTTGTTTTGTGGGACGTTTGGTGGTTGAGTGTATATACTTTTGAATATTTGTCTGATATCTTGAGTAGTAGGAAAGAGTTTATCTTGGTAGATGAGTTCTGTAATATTAGGGGAGGGTTTGTTTTGGTTAACTAGTCTTGCAAGAAATTTAGATGGCATGTGAGACCATTCGGAGTAATTTGCCAGTGTTTTAATTTCATGGTACGTAAGGTTTTCAGCATTGAGGTCATATAGCTTTTGTTGGAGTTGTGTTATCTTTGTTTCAGTTTCTTGACTAAAGGTTGATTGGGGTTTAGCTTCTAGCTTGAGGGTTTGGCTTTTAAGGTTGGCTTCTTCCTGGAGATATTTTTTTTATAATACGAAGATTTACTTATAAAGGTTCCTCTGATTATGGCTTTAATAGATGCCTAGTAGATATCCAAAGGTAGATGATTAAAAGTTAATTTGTCTAAAGCCTGGCCCAGGATGGTATTTATTTCCTGTAGTACTTCTTTTTTCTTTAGTAGGTTACAGTTAATGATCCACTTGTACCTCTGGTTAGTATTAGGTTGATTGTTGATCACTGTCCTCTTACTTTCTGATTTAGCTGCTGGAACCTGCTCGTGTAGTGCACCCAGTCATATGTGCTGGGGCCCTCTGTCCATATATTTCCTACTATATATCTGCTGGGACACATCAACCTTGTACAGTCTGCCACATCTGCTGAGCCCCATTGTCATGTTCACCCTACCACACCTTCTGAGGTTCTCTGCCATTGTCCTTGTACATACCACTACCTCTGTTGGGCCCCTCTGTAGTTTTACACCCTGCCATATCTGCTGAAGCCCATTGTCCTCGTATACTATGCTGTGTTTCTTGGGGCTTGCAGTCCTTGTACACCCTGCTGATTATGCAAGGATCCGTTGTCATTGTTCTTCATACTTTATCTGTTGAGACCTGTTGTCTTTGTACACACTCTCATATTTGGTGGGCCTTCTGTCCTTTTACCCTCTGCCATATCCACCTGGGTTCTGTGTCCTTGTATACCCTACTGTATCTGCTTGGGTCGTTTGTCTTTTTATACCCTGGCATGTCCACTGGGATTCTGTGTCCTTGTATACCCTGCTGTATCTGCTGGGGCCCTCTGTCTTTTTATACCCTGACATATCCTTGTATACCCCACTGTATCTGCTGGGGCCCTCAGTCTTTTTATACCCTGCCATGTCCCTGTCTGCCCTGCTGCATCTGCTGGAGCCTTCTGTCTTTTTATACCCTGCCATTTCTACTGGGATTCTGTCTCCTTGTATATCCTGCTGTATTTGTTGAGGCCCTCTGTCTTTTTATACCCTGCCATGTCCTTGTGTACCCTGCTGTATCTGCTGGGGCCCTCTGTCTGTTTATACCTTGCCATGACCTTGTCTACATTGCTGTATCTGCTGGGGCCCTCTGTCTTTTTATACCCTGCCATGTCCCTCCCTGCCCTGCTGTATCTGCTGGGGCCCTCTGTCTTTTTATACCCTGCCATGTCCTTGTGTACCCTGCTGCATCTGCTGGGGCCCTCTGTCTTTTTATACCCTGCCATGTCCTTGTGTACCCTGCTGTATCTGCTGGGGCCCTCTGTCTGTTTATACCTTGTCATGACCTTGTCTACATTGCTGTATCTTCTGGGGCCCTCTGTCTTTTTATACCCTGCCATGTCCCTCCCTGCCCTGCTGCATCTGCTGGGGCCCTCTGTCTTTTTATACTCTGCCATTTCTACTGGGGTCCACTGATACTTGTGCACCCTGACATATCTACTGAGATCCACTGTCCTTGGCAAAGCATCTGAATATTTTTTTACATTATTTATGAAAAATCATAAAATACAAAAAATAAGAAGAGAAGGGGATAAGGTTCGGTTGACAGGTTTATTTTTAATTTAATAAGTACTGATAATCATACCTGTCAACCTTTGAGCATTAAAATCATAGCGAAGGATCAGAAAGAGCAGCACTTGGTCCTTTTTCACAACAGAAGATCTTTAAATAATAGACACTAGATAGTTAGAAAGGTTTTTTGTAGACTTAGTTTTATGTATTTATTTAGGAGTGTACCCATAAACTGGTCTGCTTTATGAGAAACAGCATTAATGTAGTAAGAGCAAGGCTAAATTTGAAGGCCAAAGTCATAGCAGAGTGCATTAATCACAGCAGTTCAGAGCTACGCTGCCTACTAACGACTACTTTGTGATGGTCAAGAGTCATATCCTGTCATCTTTCCTACTTCGTTTTGCATTTTTATTTATTTATTTATTGACCAGGTACTTGCTCTGGACATACACATATGTTACTGATGCATGACTAGCAGTAGCAAGTCATGGTGCTGCTACTGCGCTGCCCCCTTCTATTCTTCTGGCCTGATCCTGCTGCAAAGTCTCCATACATTCCCATGTTGTGTTCCCAGCAGCAGATGAGAATTCACCAACTATATTAGTGACTAGAATGAAATGATAACACTCAGTGGCAAAAGTTCATAGTAACGACTTGAAACCTTGCCATAAATCCTCTTTTTTTGAATAACATCATCTGTATTAAAATCATGTGGAAGGTAAACAAACAAGCAAACAAAAATTGTACACATTCTGTTCAGCTTATATGAATGAATATTCAGTGGTCAAGCTTTATAGCCCCAACAACAGGAATCAGATATGTGAATCAGCTTTTGCTATTACCAGTTTTCCTTTATGTACCATGATGTCACACTTCTTCAGGGAAAGGTGAAAGACAAGACCAACTCTCTTCTGTAAAGACGTGATAGACGTTAAAGTGAGAAATTACTTCAAAAGGGTCAGGGAATGCAGACGATGGAAAGGTAGTGCCCAAACAGTGTGTGTGTGTGTGTGTGTGTGTGTGTGTGTGTGTGTGTGTGTGTGTGTGTGTGTGTGTGTGTGTGTGTGTGTGTGTGAGTGTGTGTGTTCATTGACACACACAATCATCTGCAGGCATTTATGTGAGTATTTGTTTACATTTGTAAGTGTACTTGTGTGTATGTCTATGCGGGGGGATTTCATCATGAATGAGGCCTGAAATCCTTTACTCCTTTTTCTGATTCTGTACTATGTGCAGATGACAGACCTTGAGATGTTAATTCACTTGTAGGTTCACAGATACAACAGCAAATTTAATGCTCCATGTGCTACAAATCTACATTTGTTAGTTAGGATTGTTTAGTGTGCCGGTTGCAACTACAAAGTCAGTTTTTAAAAGAGCATTTATTACTACTGTTTAGGATTATCAATCCTGAAGATGCTGTGGTTAACTGAGATGTTTCTACCTCACATTTAGGAGATGTACTGCATTCCATCGACAGACACATGACACGTTGTACATCCCGCGCTTTGGTCCTTACACCTTGCAGCTGCTCTTCAAAGTTAGTCACTTCTTCTCTGAGACCAGTAGCTCCTGTACACAAAAGAGCAGCAACTTTGAATCAGAAGTCCATACCCCATGTCCTGGAACTCAGACCATACCCCATACCCTGGAACTCAGAAGATCATGCCCCATACCCTGGAACTCAGAAGGCCATGCCCCATACCCTGGAACTCAGAAGACCATGTCCCATACCCTAGAACTCAGAAGACCATGCCCCATACCCTGGAACTCAGAAGACCATGCCCCATACCCTGGAACTCAGAAGGCCATGCCTCATACCCTGGAACTCAGAAGGCCATGCCTCATACCCTGGAACTCAGAAGGCCATGCCTCATACCCTGGAACTCAGAAGACCATGCCCCATACCCTGGAACTCAGAAGACCATGCCCCATACCCTGGAACTCAGAAGACCATGCCCCATACCCTAGACTGAAAGTCTCCCTCTGTAAAACCTGAGGCCAGTCTCTTTTCTCACCAACCTTTCAAAGCACATTAAAGTAAAACAAATATTCTTAAGAGCAGAAAGTTCTAGAATTAAAGGCATGATGTTTAAAGACTTGAGTAAGCATCCTTTTTTTAATTCCTTTGCAGACGCTGAAGAACACTTGGTTACAGAAGTATAGCACCAACTCAGCTGACCCCGGGGTACTGGTACTCCTCGCCTGTGGAACCATCTCCAGCACCTGTGGACAGCTTGCCAGTTACCCATTGGCTCTAGTTCGAACCCGAATGCAAGCCCAAGGTAAATTGTGCCCTTTATCACTAGACAGTATGGAGCACCGGATAGTAAATGCAGTCCTTAAAAATAGTGTGCATTTGTCTCTGAATGTACCCAAGCTAGTGTGAGCTAACAAAGCTTTCTATAAAACTGTAACAGGGACAAATGGTTCTGTACTTAACTCACTGCTACACCTGACAAGAGTATACTTATGCAAAGGAATTGTTTTACTAACCTCCGTGAAAAAACAGTGTACCTTCACATTGCACTTTCTTGCAGCATATATCTGCAGATTTTATTTTTTGCTGTTTCCTTTGTAAGAAGGCCAATCATCCACCTTAATCCATCCCCATTTAGAACTGACCAGGTTAGGCTTAACAAATGGAGCTAACTGAAAATCCAGCTGCCAATCTCAGTATTCATGACTACACATCCCAAAACATGAGCTTGTCATTGTAAAAGTCACACAAGTGCTGTTACTATCCTGTTAACTCAGTTGGGGGTAGATACTGAAAAATTAATGGTCATTAAAGCTTTATTTCTAGAAGTTTTCTTACCCAAGTCTCCTTTCAGATGATTTGTGATGTATTGAATAAGTGTAATGATGTTCAGCTGTTAAATTATCTTCAGATGAAAAGGCCTTATCAGCACATTTAAGTCAGCATGGAGGCATGTCATAGTAAAAACATGTTTCAATGTATTCTGTGCAGTATTGTTTAAATTACTTTATGTAGTCAGCGGAGTGACATTTTTCTATGTTTGCGATCAGCGGCTGGTATAATTGATACCACAGCGTTATGCTATGGGGTGAGCTTGATGTTAGAATAGAAATTATTTATCTTTACTACTGTTCTTTCCGTGTTGTACAGCATCCATAGGAGTGTGACATGTTGCCACAGTACAACAGTGATGTCATAGTTCAAAATGTGTAGCATTCGAACATTTTTAATGTCACCCGCTGATGGGCTCCTGTCCTTGGTCTGTGAATTGGGAGGCAACCGGATACAAGGTTAGGGTCCAGGAATTTGCAATTTTTCTTTTCTTTTTCAGTATTTTCTGTCTTCCACTCCTAGACAGGCCATGGTCTAAAAAGCTAATGTCTTCTGAAAGGAAAAAGCAGAAAGCGAGGGAAGGGGAGAGGGGATGGTGGGATTTTCAATGACGTAAAACACTGAAAATACTACAACTAAGCAGTGCTCCATTTTAGTGAGAGGATATTTTCTGCAGAAATGTGTTTTTTTATAGATGGAAGGCTGTAACAATTTTAGAGGACAGAGCTGCTAATGATGGAAGAAGAAGCTTGTCAGGATTGAATAAAACTACCCAAGTCAAACAGTTTGTAAACCAAGATACACCATGGCTGGCAAAGCTGGAAGATGTAATTCAAACCTCAGTCACAGTACCGTAACATGTGACAGCAGCACTATGGCTGTGCCCCACAATTCTTTTGGGGTAAAATCAAGGAAATTCCTCTACTTCTGGATATGATGAACTTCAGTGCCCCTTCCACCTATAAAAGCCTTGTCAAGGACAATTTTGAAGCTGTTAATGAGGTTTCAAGGGGATCTCCTGTTCCCAGATATCTTCACCTTGGTTTTTATAAAAATGGGTGCCTCTTTTATATTTAGATGTTTGCAGTATGTCATTCTTTTAATACCTGCTGATCTTGTTTGCTCTCGATAAAAGCATGCCATAATATTTCCACTCTCTCTCGAGTC
>NC_056749.1:4968691-5056191 GCF_019279795.1 Protopterus annectens
CTGTACTGTAGTACGACCGGCACAATGAGCATACTTAGCCGAAAGTGCTGCTTCCGTGAACAGTACTTTCGGTTAAGTATGCTCCGTGATTTCTGCTTTGGTGGAAATTGCATTCGGGGATCTGTGCAGATCCCATATATATATATATATATATATATATATATATATATATATATATATATATATATATATAAACTGTGAACCTACCTGGAACAAAGGCCACTTCCTAAGAAGTGGTACAGTATTTTTCCACAAAGGAGATGTGGTCCAAGTCAAGATGGGAAGTCCAAACTAGGCTAAACAAACTTTGGCACTGATGGGTTATAATATAGCTTAACATCAACATCTCCAAAACAAACAATGTTCATTATGGATCCCCAAAAAAACTTCCTAGGACCAGGCCCCTCTCATTTAAAGACCTTTGTAATTACCACATTTCATACTGCCCCATTTCAAATGCTTTGGGATTTGGCTACATGTCCACCTTCATTTTGCACTTCCTACTCACTAGATCTGATAGTGCGATGTCAAGGTCATCCATCATATGCTAGTCTGCAACGAAGAAAAACTTTCTGTCAGGAAAAGAGACTTCTAAAATGTAGTACTGCCCCCACACACACGCTTACATTTGGGTCTGGTGAAAATCTCAATAGTCATGCAAACCCAGTCCAATAGCATTTGTAGATTGACTCTCTCTTTCCCAGGAGGGAATGATATTCCTTTTCACTACAAAACACAAACTGGTTGTTAACCCCAGCCTGTGTTATGTTGTTACATTTGCTCCAGTGAGCCTAGCTCCGTATATTAAATATTTTAATATTTTCTTTAATAGGTTTTGATTGCACTCTTCCGATAAGACTGAGTGCCAGTTATTTTCCAGTATGATTTCAGAATGTTTATAACATTATTCCAACAGTCAAAAGGCAGATGGTGCTAGCAAACGGTTCCCCCGACAATAAATCCAAGTTAAAAGGCAAGTAGAGAAGGCTCCTGGCCACGGCTGTGCAGCACATAAAACAGTTTAATAAAAAGTACCACATGAGCGCTTTCGTGGCCCAAGCCACTTCATCAGACAACACAAGAATACTGCTCTACAGGATTTATATTCAGTGCTACAATCAATTATATAATTAATTATGCAAATCATCCTCCTTTGGACAGATTTAAAGCCACATAGTAATAAATAAAAACTATGACATGAAAAGCAAATCAGTCCATCATATCTACACACTACCCTGTAAAAACATTCCTACATGCCTCATAAAAATATACCCATGATGTTGACATACACATACACTCCATACAAATTCATATTCATAAAACATATAAATAAATAAATAATAATAGCTATCTTAAATACATATTCCTACATATATAAATATATACACAAATATAAATACATACACCCATATATCCAACTAAATATAAAACTTGATTATAAATTACTTACAATCAATAGTCTAGCAATGCAAATGGCCATATTAAATGATACCTGAATTATTAACCTATGCAAAGCACTTCCAAGTTACTACACTGAGGTCAAATATAGGTCATTTTTATAATTTGGAGCCTGTCTTCAAATTTCAAATACATTTTATTCCACTTTGCTGTTAATAATTTTATGTTTTCTATTATATTTTTGTAGTTTAAATCTAATGTTAATTCCAGATTGTTACTTAGAGTTATTCCTAAATAATCTAATATGGCAACTTGTTTACCTATTATATGATTAGTATTAATTGGAGAATCAGTTTTTTTGTTTAAAAATAGGTATTTAGACTTTGTTTTGTTAAAATATAGTCCAGATATACGATAGAATTTATCCTACTAAATTATCTAATTATTGTAAAGATTCCCCAGACACAGACATTGTTAGTAGGATGTCATCAGCAAATAACATCATTTTACAGTTATATTCTCCATATATGTCAATACCATTTACTTTGGGGTCATTATGTATTAAGGATGCAAAGAATTCTATTGCAAGTGCAAATAGAACAGGAGACATCGGACAGCCTTGTTTTGTGCCTTTAGATATTTTAATTGCTTCTAAAGCAAATGGCCCTAATTTTATGTATGCAATGTTATCTCTATAAATGTTTTTTATTAGTGAAATAAAATTAAGTGGAAAATTAAAATTCTAAAATTTTGAAAAGAAGATTTCAACTAAGGGAGCCAAAGGCTTTTTCAATGTCTAACGTAGCTATTATAGCTTCTCGATTGTCTCTATTTAATAACTCTATAAGTGTTAATATTCTCTGAATGTTATCTTGGGTGTGTCTATTATAAATAAATCCAATTTGGTCTTCATTTATGATTTGTGTCAAGGGTTTTTTGATTCTATTAACTAATATTGACATAAAGATTTTATAATCATTGTTGAGGATTGAAATTGGTCTATAAGAATTACACAATGAGCGGTCTTTTTTTTCTTTTAAGATAGGTGAAATTAAGGAGTACTTCCATGAGGGAGGAATTATATTCTTTGAATGTCAAAAGTACAAAAAAGCACAGGTACACGGCTGCCAGTATTCGATAAAATGTGTTAATCACTAAAAGATAAGCGCTTTCACACATATAGTTGTGCTTCTTCAGACCAAAAAACAATCAAAAAGCACTAGAATATATTTAGTTAACAATTATCCAATTAAACAATCCATGACATCATCAATTACATGTCATTCATATTAAAATAACTATAGTTAAAGAGACTACATGCCTTTAAAACAGGCTTAATAGAAATTTTCCCATTCAAGCCTGGACATTTATCAGCTGCATTTTTATTATCCAGTGTAATTCCTTGTTCTCTGTAACATTTCTTACATCCCCACCCCTACTATTTACTTGAATCAAATCAATTGCCATAAATGTAAAAGAATGTAAAGTTCCCTTTTCAATAAAATGCTTAGCGAGTGCATTGCGTGTGTCCCCCACATTCATACAATATGAGTGATCCCTCATTTGCTCCATCAAGGACATGTTTGTTTTGCCAATATAAAAACAAGTACAGGCTTGGCAACAAGCTAAATAAATTAAATTTCTTGTTCGACAAGTGGCTCGTAGATTAAACCTAAACTCATAATCTGTAACTGGATGTCTAAACACTAATAAACTATTAAAATACAAATATTATAACTATTACATCTATATGTACCATAGCCTATAATGGATGATTCGACATGTTTATGTTTATTTCTGTTTTCTTTATAGCACAGTTGCCTTTTTAATGACTTCTTATTTCTAAAAAACAACATTTGGCTGTGCCTTCACTACTTTATTTATATCATTATCTATGTGTAAGACAGACCAGCTTTACTGTTTGATCTGTCGTTAGTCACACCTACTTCTCTGACTTTGTGCCTGTGGTTTCTTTGGTTTATATTCAAAACTGGGTTTCCTATTGAATGATATCTTTACTCATGAATTGATACTATAGGTCTCATGGTGTTTGTATTTTTACATACTAACATGAATCTTTATATATTCATATTTTCACGTATGTATGTTTAAATTATTCTTGTATATTCTTTAGTCTAGCAATACAAGATTACTCATTAAAGCATAGTGTTTACTATTTTATCTCAGCAAGTATAATATCTAGATTCATGAAATGTAGTTTCTCATTAAAGCAATGCATTGTAACAAATATATATGTACCCTGAGAAAGTATAATAGCAACCATTCTGTTATGGACTCAAATATAATTTTATGAACAAGTTACTAATGCAGTTCATGGGGGATCATCATTGAGTATGTGTCATATCAAATTCACTTCCCCAGTTAAGCACCTTTCTTTAACTAATTTGCCTATTAAAGCAGAAAGAAAGAATGTAAACCAATATTTTACTGAGGGGAAACAGCCTTGAATAGAAATTGAAAACCAGGTAATGTTCTCAGTGTTATACTATAATGATCATTAACCTTTTAGTTCTTTCTCTGTGATGTACATTAATAAAAGGTGAAATAATTATAGTATTGATATACAAGTTATATCATTAAACAAGTAGATTTAATTATCAGGAAGTACTAGTGGCTAAGGTATTTATTGAAATAAATTCTGTTATCAGTCCAGGTTTTATTTAAGCAATTACCATAGTTCAGACCCTGTAAATTCTTTAATTAAATAAATTCACGTTAGCATTTTAAGAATGATGAATGATAAATAGTATGTTTTAGCTGTAATATTCGGCATATATATGTTTTTCATTATATTTATACTGCACGGGAGTAATGTGAGAATTTTTTTTCTTTTATCATATAAGCCAGGAAGGAACCAGTTAAAATTTGAAGCAATGATCTTAAATCATCATTAATGTGGCGTTATATTACTAATGAATGCATTTCACTTCCTGGTTTACGTTAAGTCTCCACTTACATTACATGTCTTTAGATTGTCATCCCTGCGTAAAGGGTCCACCCACTCTCGGTCATGCTTTTAACATGTTTCAAAAGGTATTTCACAGTAAACATGTCATGGTGGGGTGGGGGGTAAATGCTAAACAGCCAGCAACCAATTTACAAGAATTCCTGTCTGGTAAAGTTTCTTATCATGTGTCTCATTCAAACTAACCTGAAAGTACAGCGAGAAAGTTCAAGTAAGGATGCATCAGTGAATGTCTAAAGGAGAAGACAAGCTGAAATTTAAAGTAACTTCTACTAGGTGTTAACAATGCACTCCTCACAATCCATATACCACTGACTGGTCTCTAGCACCGTGTAACTCAATAACCATCGAGAAAATTAAATCACTTGATACTATGCTAGCTAGACTGCGAACCTAGTCGCTAGTCCCACTTTCAGCGTAGTGTATGCCAAAGAGGGCGTACATTCAAGTGGAAGCCAGAATGCAGACAGTACAAGTCTTCATAAAGCATACACTACATATGACAGGAGAATCTGTCGGAAAACGCAATCACACTAGTCCATTCTCAATTAGTTCAAGCACATACCTCAGCAATCGGTGCCCTCCGCAGATCTATATGCTGTTACACATAAGCATTTTCCTTCCTTAAACCAGTGTGAGGAATATGTTTAACTTCTTGAGTGTAGCAGAAATCAGAACATATTATGGGTTACCGGAAGGAAGGAACAGAAAAGAGAAAAAAGGAAAAAAAAACTGTAGTATGCGCACGAGAAAGCCCTATGTGAAAGTTGTCAAATAAATATTCTCGAGCTTAATCAAATGGCATAGTTTACTTCAAATGGAATTTGAATCTGAGAATAGATTAATATATTTATATTATTTAGTATTAATAAAATAAACTAAAAAATCTCTCGTACGCATACCACCCTCTACACATTGTCTATCATTTGAAAAGCAGAAAGCTCTATTGTACCTTATAAGAAAGAAGTAGAAAGTTAGTTATTTCATTTGTATGTTTTTTAAAAAACTTCTTTGTGATATCAAAACGTTTTGTTTACATATAACTATAACTCCAGTGCTGAACTACAACATTAAGTTTCATTTGATTAAATACAATTTATAATGAAAAGCTTATAACTATATATTAATAAAGGGGAAAGGATTCCCAATATGTTCTAAACAAATAAATAAGAAGTATACATACTTTATCTTTTATTTTTCCATTTGAAGCTACAAATAGTAGTATCCTATATCTTAGTTGTATTTTTGAGAGATTTAAGTGATTCAGTAGCTTTTAGTTCAGTTTTTTTTTTTCTTCACATCAATCCAAGTGTTTTTCTCTGAAGATCTTTTCAGGTTAGCTGAGGCAGACCAGGCCATATAATCAGGAATGTTAATGAGATTATTGTTTTTGATGAATGAAGATGCTTCTTCGATATTATTAAATGTTCTCCAGACATTTGAGTGAAAGATTCTGATTTTAGATGGATAGGTTAGCTGTTGTTTTATATTGTTTTGTTTAAGTTGCTTTACTAATGGCCAAGATTTTTTCCTCAAATCAAGGACTCTAGCTGAATAGTCATTATCAAATCTGATCTGGGTTTGTTTATAAGTTAAATGACTTTTCCTCCATGCAGATTTTAATATAAGCTCTTTATCTAGATATGATAAGAATTTTACAACAATTGATCTTGGAGGTGTTTTAGATGATGAAGATTGTGGTTTGCCAAGAGTTCTGTGAGTTCTCTCTATTCCATCCCTCCTTTAAGCCCAATATTTCTGGAAGCCATGAGTTTAAAAAAGTTGTAATGTCTTCTCCCTCTATTTTCTCAGGAAGACCAAAGATTCTTATGTTTGTTCTTCTCTCTCTATTTTCTATGTCATCTATTTTGTTATTAGCCAGTTGTTTTGCTGTAATACGTATTCTGTATGGTTTTCCTCTTCTTTAAGTCTCCCATCTATGTCTGTTAGGGATGTTTCTATATCAGTTATTTTATTTTGTTGCTGCTGTAATATTTCATTAAGAACATCAGTTTGGTTTTGACTGTTTAACTTTAGATTTTCCAGGTTGTCAGTGAATCTATCCATTTTCAAGGACAATTCTTGTAGTGTAGAAGACATCATTTGTATCTCCTTCTTCAGGGTTGTTTCTGTGTGAGGGCTCTTTGAGGTAGCCATTTCCATACAGTTACAGTAGTGAAGATCTCCAAGTTAATTTGACAGTAAAAACTCACTAGAATTTTTTGAAAATGACTAAGAGTATAGTTTAGTAGTTCATTAATAAAGCTTTCCTGTTTTTAGTTGAAGAAATTATTTTTTTTTTCCTATTTCTAGTACTATTTTAAGGAGTTCTAAAAAAAGTTGCTATCTGTTTGCCATCTAGGCTACACCCCAGTTTGAGTATTTCCGATGTCTCTACAATGCTCGTAAATTCTCTCTTTGAATCTTCTCTTAGTCTTTCCTATGTAGAAATAGGAGCATTCTACACATTTGGCAACATAGACTACTCCAGCAGAATTACAAGTGTAGTGTCCATTGGGCCTGATGTAACTACCCTTAATTTTAATTACTTTACTATTTAGAATATAAGGGCACTGTGAACAAAAGCCACATTTTTTAGTGCCGACAATATCTCTTTTAAGTGAAACAGTCTTGTTCTCCAGTAAATTTTTAATTGTAGTACCTCTTTTATATACTGTTTGAGGTCTAGAACCCAATTTTTCCAAAATGTCATTCTGGTCATTAAAAATATGCCTGTTTTTTACCAATATATCATAAATACTAGAGTGGGTGGCCACGATGGTGTAGCGGTTAGCGTTGTTGTCTCACAGCAAGAGGTTCTCTGGTTTGATCCTCGGTTGGGGTGCCTTCTGTGTGGAGTCTGCATGTCGTCCCTGTGGTTGCGTGGGTTTCCTCCAGGTGCTCCGATTACCTCCCACATCCCAAAGACATGCTATAGGTGGATTGGACACTCTAAATTGGCCCTAGGCGTGAGTGTGTGCATGTGTGTGCCTTTTGTGAAAGGTTGGGCACCGGGCTGGCAATTTGGCACCGTAGAACTCCACTGCTAATCATGAGAGGACAGGTGATCCACTGTGGCGACCCCTAACTGGAAAAAAGCTGAAAGAAGATATCATAAATACTAGAGTGATCTAGGGAAAATTTGGTGACAAAAAAACAAGAATACTCTATGTGTGTGGTATAATTCTCACCATCAGTTTGTGTCTGTGTGCCCAATGTTATGTTAGGTGTAGTTATGTTCATTAAGGGTAAAATTTCACCCTTTTCCCTTTTAAATTTAACTTCTTTAAACATTGAAGTTACTAGGTCAACAGGGTAATCTCTAGTGATGAACATGCTGGACAGCATGTCACATTGCTTAACAAACTCATGGTCATCACTGACCGTACGGGCCAGTTGTATGAACTGGCCCTTCACAATCCCTTTCTTTACATGCTCAGGGTGGTTACTACGATAATGTAAAAGGCTGTTGCTATATATTGGTTTTCTATATAAGTTACTCAGTAATTTCTCCCTGTCATTGTCCTTTTTGATACACACATCTAAATAATGAACTGTGTCAGGGTGATATGTGTGGGTAAATCTTAAGAATTCAGTGGTATTGTTAATGAAAGGCAAAAAATCCTCTACATCTGATACATCCCCCTTCCAAAAAAATCATCTATATATCTTAGATACAGTTTCCATTTGTTAGAGAAAAACTGTTCAGTAGAAACTTCCTTTCCCACATCAACATAGTAATATTCGCAAAAATGGGGGCACAAATAGCTCCCATTGCCATGCCTGATTTTTTGGCAAAAATATTGTCCCTCAAAGTATACGAAGTTGTTTTTGAGTATAACTTCCGTCAAAGTTACCAATATATAAATCTGATCATTACTAAACAGATTGGTGCCAAATAGGAATTCTTCAAACCACTGAATACTAGTGGTCTGAGGTATAACATTAAAAAGATTGACTACATCTACCGTAAGGAAAGTATAAGATTTATCTTAATCAACTTTACTTCGTTTTTCAGAAAAGTCCCATGAGTCTACACATCTGTAGGCCTCATCTTTTAAAACACCCTTCAGTACAAAATCAGTATATTTTCCTAAAGTGTGAATTTTTGATTCCCCTGACATTCACAATTAACCTCAAAGGGGGGTCTTGTATGTTCTTCTTTAGAATACCAAAGATACTTGGGACTTTTGGGTATTTAGTCTACAAAAATTCAAAAATGTCATGACTTATCTGCCCTTGATCTTCAAGATCCTTAATAATTATGTCAATTTTGTAGCATGAAACATTGAACTAATTAAGTGACACTTCTTCATACATAGTGTCATCTAAAAGGGAAACATTCATTTTGTCATTATAGTCTTGTCTTCCTATAATCACTACACCACCCTCCTTATCAGGTTTCATCAGCCGAAGTGATTTATCTTTGCATAATTGTGTTAATAATGCCTTTTCCTGAACAGTCAAATTGTCCACTGTCACTTCTAAATTGCTACTAAGTATGGTTCTAAAATCAATTCACACAATTTTTTCAAAAAAAAAATTAAACAATTTGTTGGAACTGGATTAAACACACTTTTTCTACTTAACATTGTGGGATTTTCATTAAGAACAGTATTATTAAACATTAACTTAAAATTCAAGTTTCTAACATAAAGTTTTAAATCCAAAATCAAATCCATAACAGAAGAACACTTTACTGGTACATAGTTGAACCCTTTGCTAAACAAGTCAACTGTCACTGCGTCTAAGGGTCACGTTGAAAAGTTGTAAACAGTAAAGTCACATGTAGAGTTGCACAAACAGACAGGATAATCTTCGTTAAGTGCAAGCTTTTCGCTCATGTTCAAAGCTTCATTACCACAAGTTAATTCCACCTGGACTGTTTCCTCTTCATCCTCGTTGGTGCTGTGGGTAATGGTTGCCTTGAGATCGTGATTCTGGAATGGCCTGTAGTTCACCACACACCCCTGGCTGTGTATGCATTCAGACCTCCTAAGTAGGTCCGGCCCCAAAGGGTCTTGATTGGAAGAAGAGTTTCCCAAGTCTCCCTTGTCATTAGAAGATTGGTAGTTTGAATCCAAAGGAAGTGTAGAGGAATACTGATTGGGTGGAGGTTTAGGGTAGGCTACGCCCTCAGTGCAGGCGTTTTGATCTCTTTTGAACTTATTCTCTTTTCTGATTTGTGCATCTCTTACCACCTTTTCGGTTTTGACATACACACCCCTGTACATGGAAAAACAGGTGGAAAATTGCAAGTCTTCATGAATAACTTTGTCTAATTCAGTCATTTCACATTGTAAAAACTGTATATTCCTCAAGTTGTGTTTTATCAGTATGTCCATCAGTTCAAAACCTTGCCAGTCAAATAGTTCTAGAAGTTCTTGGTGTAAGGGGGAGTCAGATACAAGGCCAGTAGGGTACTTCCAATGCCTTAACCCTTTCAACACTATTTTGTTCTTAATGCATTCCATAAAATAAATATTTTCAAGTTGCAACTTTCTATATTTGATAAGGTGGGTTTCAAACAACTTGACAGTCCTGGAAAGTCAATTATTCAATCTTTTACTGCCAGTTGTAAGACATACACAGTCAAATCTCCACAGCAGACTGAAATGGTAGATTACAGCTTAGCAGACTCAGATAAGATCCCTATGGGAATGTGCCCCTTCCTAGAATTAGAGCACTGAATACCTTCATAGGATCTTAGGAGGTTACTAGGCTAATGGCCCTGGGGCCCTTACAAGCCCAGCCCAGTTCAACCCTTGTTCCCTATAGGACCTAGAGGTATGATCGATGATTACAAGCCAATCTAAATCAGCACTGACTGCCCTTTCCAAGAGGGACATGGGTGAAACCCTTAGGATGAATTTGCAGTTTCCCATCCAGTCATCCAAGTTACATTTAAATAGGTCATCAATGGGCTGTGTTTAACCTGAACTAGATGTTTGTTCCAGAGGAGCGGTAGCCTCTGTGAGACATAGCTGTCTGTCCAGCAAGTGCTGTTGATGTCAGAGCTAGGTTAAGGTTCTTAGAGTGAGTGACTCATGTACCATTTGACTTGCGAATGTGCAGCATAGCCAGTAAGGTAGGATCAGGGGTTGCTCTGTATGCAAAGCACAGGTCGCTTCTGAGTAGTCTATATGATACAGAGTATAGTGATGTTGATTTCAGTCTGTCCGCATATGACTTGTGCTGAAGACCCTGAATTTTCTTCATGAGAAATCTTTGAGGTCTCTCTAAGTTGCTGCAAGTGCCTGATAAGGTACATACCAAAGGGAGCATTGTACTCTATTATTGGCCTGATGAGGGAAGGGTACAGGAAAGTTATAACCTCTTTTGTTTTGGAAGCTATGCCATTACTTATGAGGTGAGCAATGTAGAAGGCCTTCCTACCTACTGTGGAGACATGGTGATCAAAAGTAAGGTTGCTGTCAACTTGTGTGCCCAAATCTCTCACCACTGATTTAGAGGATGTTGCTATTAATATAGTAATCCACAGGGACATCACTCTTGCCAAAGAGGATTATAATGCATTTTTTTTGCATTGAGTTTAAGGCTATAACTTTGGCACCAGTCATTGGTTTGAGTAAGCCCTTCTTGTAGAATGTTGGCATCATTTGGAGACTTAGTGACTGCACCCAGTTTGCAGTCATTAGCAAACTTTGTTAGCCACAGACCTCTTGTTTTTACTTATACTTTCGAGAAGTAGATTCCAAACAATAGGTGCCTCAGCACTGATCCCTGTGGAATGAGTCTGCTGATCAAGGTGGAATACCCTATTTTGACTGTATGTGTTCTGTTGGTGAGCCAGTTTGCAAGCCATGTGACAATATATGGGTTGATCCCCAGTTGGGTGAGTTTTACAGTGATGACTAAGTGGGGGATTGTGTCAAAGGTCTTGGCTAAGTCTAGGTAGGCCATGTTCACAAATTTGCCCTTGTCCGTGGCTCTGATGACTTTCTTAAAGAAGTCCACCAAGTTCAACCTGCACGCTCTGCCCTTGATAAAACCAAACTGGGTCAGGTCAAGCATTTGAAGGCTTCTTATATCTTTGCTGATAAGATCCACAATGATTCTCTCCATGGCCTTCCAGATAAGGCTGGTTAGGTTTAAGTCTGCAGTTCCCAGGGTGGATGGATGCACCCCCTTTGTGCAAGGGGATGGCGGTAGCTGATGTTCTTCATGTTTCACTATTGCAGTCATCACTTGTGGGTTAGCCCTGCTGGGTAATCGGCCAGCCCGAATACTAGAGTAAAGGATTTCCCTCCTGCATCCACTGTCCTGAGACTATGGCTGAAGTCAGGTTGTCAGGGCTATAAAGGGTGGCAGCCAACACCATTACATCAGGCTTTTCTTGCCGTGGGGCCTGAAGCAGAAGCAGTTTTGTGAGTGCATCAGTTGGCCATTGCCAGAGCGAGGAAAACCTTCTAAAGCTAAGTACCCCATTTGGAAACATTTTCTTGCTTTTAACCGATGCCAGAGAAAGTCAATAATTGTCTCAGTTGTGGAAAGCAGATCCCACACAGAGACTTCCATTCTCTCTGCGTCATTTGTTTAGGCCCAGACCAGGACGTCCCTGGTTGTTGGTTCTGTGCCCTGTTTAATGCTAGAACCATAAGAAGAAGAGCTGAAATTGTAGCGAGGCATTTTTGTGAGTATTTTTCTCAATGTGATATGGTGTCAATCTCTCAAATGGCTACTGACGTATCTAGAAAAAAGAAAAATAAGGAAAATGATAGCTCTCTAAAAGTTAGGCCCTCTGACGACTCAGGTCAAATGTCAGGTATTTTTCAATTCAGTAGTACAGCTGAACTCAGTGAGGTGCCTTCGCAACCCCTGACACCAACTGAGGAACCATTGCAAGCCTCTACCAAGACCCATTCAGAGTTCATTGTGCTGCCGGATCCACCTCTCCCTGTCGATATGTCACCTCATTCTCACACGGTCGGGTCCGGAGTTGCTTTGCAGGCAACTGCTTCCACTGAGACACCTCCGACAACCAAAACCAAGCTCAGACCGATGACAACGCCACCAGTTAAACTCACTTTGTATAAGACTACCACCCCATCCAGGCCCAAGCCTAAGACTATCCCCAAAAAGGCCCTCCCCTAGGACCTAGCAACTGATCTACAACTAGCCAGCCTGCCCCTCATTTGCAGCAACTGCTCAGAATGGCAGAAGACTTGATGACTCTTATTAGGGTAAGACAGCCCCACCCCAGCCAAAAGAAAAAGGGACACCTCCCCCGAGACCCTCTCTGACCAGGAATCAGAAGAATCTGTCTTTGAGGAGTCAGACATGGAAGACCAGCCCTTAACAGCATTTGAGGACTCTGATGCTGATGACCCCATTCCTTCTGCCTCCCCCCTGAAGATCTTTCTTTTGGGGAAACCTTAAACCCTCAGCGAGCACTTTCAATGGGAGGCCCAAGATTACCCTCAGTCTAAGAAGAGACTGTGAGAGTTCCTTGACCTGCCTCAGCATAAACTTCTGGCCATTCTGCCTATCCTGGATGTAGTGGAGGATGTTTATCTATAATCTGCCCTTTCACCAGACCATCTCCCCCAGCACCCAGAAAACCAGACAAACATTACAGGGTGCAAGACATCCACAAATATCTTTTTAAAAACCCAACTGGAAACCCTGAAGTCATTACTCAAGGCCCTAAGGGAGCTAAGGCAAGTTCATCTAAAATTCCCATCCCAGCTGACAAAGAAAGCAGAACTTTAGACAGAATAGGAAAAAAGGTACACACTTCTGCCACTTTAGCTCTATGAGTCTTAAATTGTCAATTTCATGTGCTGAAATTCCAGCAGTGTCCTCAAACTGATTAAACAGAAATTATCTTTCATTCCTGACAATAGTACTTCCAGAGAATTAACAGACCTCATACAGTCTAGCTCTCAGGTAGTCAAACACTACTTGCACTGTGGTTTTGATGACTTAGAAGCTTCTAACAGGGCTGCAGTAACAGCTTCAGTAATCAGAAGCATGCCTGGTTAAGAGAAAAGCCTTTGCCTCACCAGGTGAAATGCAAACTGCTAGATGCCCCTTTAGATAAAGACCAGTTGTTTGGACCTAAAGCGGAAGAGGTCATTAAGAAAATGGAGGACAAAGCCAAGTCCATGCAAACTGTCAAGGACTTCTTACAGGTGCAACCTCCCAGGTTCAGCATAAGCTTCCCGACTAAATACTGGTCCTTTCCCTCTCAGACAAAACCAGTCCAGAGAAAGGGATGCAGAAACAGAACCCCTAGGCATCAGTCCCATAGCCAAGAAAGACCCAGGCAGTGGTCCACTGCTGCTCATAGGCAAGAGAGTTCTAAGCCAACTCCCTTCTCCAAGGACTCTCAATGACTCTCTCCCCTCCCCTCTGCCCCTCATGTCACCAAACAGGCTAGGAGGAAGACTTTCCCTCTTCCTAGGAAACTGGCAGGCCATCACCTCAGATCTATGGGTACTGACAATTATTACCAGCGGGTACAGATTCTATTTCAAAGAAAAAAGTCAAAAAGGTCAAGTTGCCCAGATGTCCCCACAAATCAGAGGACAGAAGTTATTCCTCAAATCAGAAAGTTTTATGCCCAGGGTGCTCTAGAACCTGTACCAAAGGAACAGACTGGAAAAGGATTTTATTCAAGACGGTCCCTGGTTCCAAGTAAAGAGGGCACCTGGTGCCCTATCCTAGACTTCTCCACCCTGAATCTGTCCCTCCTGGTTCCACAATTCAAGAATGCTGACTCTGCAAAAACTAGTACCTATGCTCCTGCCACAAGCCTGGTTAGTGACAATAGAGCCAAAGGATGCCTACCTGCATATCCCTATCAGTCAGTCCTGCAGGAGTTACCTAAAGTTCAGAGCAGGGTCCTAACACTTTCAGTTCTCTGCTCTGCCCTTTGGCTTATCCACTGCACCCAGAGTCTTTACCAAGTGCCCGGCTGCAGTCATTGCATTTTGCAGACAGAAGGGCATACACATTTTCCCCATCTCAATAATTGCCTCATACAGGCAAAACCAAGGAAAAACTCCTGCAGGACCTCTCCTTTGTGCAGACCCTACTAACCTCACTGGGATTCACCATCAACCTGGAGAAGTCCCATCTACAGCCCACATGAAGGATATCCTTCCTGGGCATCCTTCTAGAGATCTCAGCACAAGTGGCCTTCCTTTCCCCACAGAAGCAGGCCTTTCTATGGTCTACCTTCACCCAGCTGGCACACAAAACCCACCTCACTGCCAGACAAATCCTGCAAACCCTGGGATACATGGCCTCCTGTATCCTGCTGATACCCCTTGCCAGGCTGCACATGAGAAAATTGCAATGGTACCTAAGGAACCTCTGGTGCCAACACTCCCAATTACTAGAACTACAGCTCCCCCTGATTCCTTGTCTAAGGAAGGAGTTCCTATGGTGGGCCGAGGTTTGCACTCTGAACAAGGGCCTTTCCTTTGTCCTTCAGCTACATGACCAAAAATTAACCACAGACGCCTCAGACATTGCCTGGGGAGCTCAGAAAGGAAGACTGCAAACTCAGGCCTTATGGGAATAAAAGGATCAGGGTCTCCATATCATCATGAAAGAAATGCTAGCAGTACACAGAGTAATCCTAACCTTCCAAGAACATCTGTCACCAGTAGTCCTCTTAATCAAGACAAAAAACACTACTGTCATGTGGTACACCAACAAGCAAGGGAGCACCCATTCTTACCCCCATGTTGCTTAGCTAGGATAATCTGGCATTCAGCCTCAAATCTGGGACTGCATTTGATAGCATAATACCTTTCAGGGGAAACAAAATACCCTGGCAGACCAATTAAGCAGACATCTCCTGGATCCCCATTGCACAGAAAGACCTTCCTACAGATCAATCATATCTGGGGAAACCAAACATAGACCTTTTTACAAGCTACCAGGACCACCAACTGACCAAATTCTGCTCAGGAGTATTTCACCCAGAAGCTTGGAGGGTGGACACCCTCTCCTTCCGCTGGGGCTGTCTGTTTGTGTATGCTTTATCCCTACTACCTCTAAAACCCAGGGTGCTGCTCAAGATCAGAGAGGAAGGGCCAAGTGCTATCCTAATTGACCCAGAGTGGCTGAAGCAGCACTGGTACCCCATGCTTCTCAGTCTGAGCATGCACCCTATCACCCCCATACCCCCCACCACACAGCTTCTCACCCAACAGAGAGGGAAGCTACTGCACCCAGGCCTGGCCACACTCAAACTAACTGCATAGTTGATTTCACAAAGGCAGATAACAGGTCAGCCCTCAGCAAACAAGTGTTAGACATTATTAAGGAGGCCCGTAGACCCAGCACCAAACAAGTGTTAGACATTATTAAGGAGGCCCGTAGACCCAGCACCAAACAAGTGTTAGACATTATTAAGGAGGCCCATAGACCCAGCACCAAACAAGTGTTAGACATTATTAAGGAGGCCCGTAGACCCAGCACAAACAAGTGTTAGACATTATTAAGGAGGCCCGTAGACCCAGCACAAACAAGTGTTAGACATTATTAAGGAGGCCTGTAGACTTAGCACCAAAAAAGTGTTAGACATTATTAAGGAGGACTGCAGACCCAGCACCAAACAAGTGTTAGACATTATTAAGGAGGCCCATAGACCCAGCACCAAACAAGTGTTAGACATTATCAAGGAGGACCATAGACCCATCACCAAACAAGTGTTAGACATTATTAAGGAGGCCCGTAGACCCATCACCAAACAAGTGTTAGACATTATTAAGGAGGCCCATAGACCCAGCACCAAGCAAGTGTTAGACATTATCAAGGAGGACCATAGACCCATCACCAAACAAGTGTTAGACATTATTAAGGAGGCCCGTAGACCCAGCACCAAACAAGTGTTAGACATTATTAAGGAGACCCATAGACCCAGCACCAAACAAGTGTTAGCCATTATTAAGGAGGCCCGTAGACCCAGCACCAAACAAGTGTTAGACATTATTAAGGAGGCCCATAGACCCAGCACCAAACAAGTGTTAGACATTATTAAGGAGGCCCATACACCCAGCACCAAACAAGCATTAGACTTTATTAAGGTGGACCACAGACCCAGCACCAAACAAGTGTTAGACATTATTAAGGAGACCCATAGACCCAGCACCAAACAAGTGTTAGACATTATTAAGGAGGACTGCAGACCGAGCACCAAACAAGTGTTAGACATTATTAAGGAGGCCCATAGACCCAGCACCAAACAAGTGTTAGACATTATCAAGGAGGACCATAGACCCATCACCAAACAAGTGTTAGACATTATTAAGGAGGCCCGTAGACCCATCACCAAACAAGTGTTAGACATTATTAAGGAGGCCCATAGACCCAGCACCAAACAAGTTTTAGACATTGTTAAGGAGGCCCATACACCCAGCACCAAACAAGCATTAGACTTTATTAAGGTGGACCACAGACCCAGCACCAAACAAGTGTTAGACATTATTAAGGAGGCCCATAGACCCAGCACCAAGCAAGTGTTAGACATTATCAAGGAGGACCATAGACCCATCACCAAACAAGTGTTAGACATTATTAAGGAGGCCCGTAGACCCAGCACCAAACAAGTGTTAGACATTATTAAGGAGGCCCGTAGACCCAGCACCAAACAAGTGTTAGACATTATTAAGGAGGCCCATAGACCCAGCACCAAACAAGTGTTAGACATTATTAAGGAGGCCCATACACCCAGCACCAAACAAGCATTAGACTTTATTAAGGTGGACCACAGACCCAGCACCAAACAAGTGTTAGACATTATTAAGGAGGCCCATAGACCCAGCACCAGAAAATCTTAGCCCACGAAATAGAAAAGGTTCACCTGCTGGTGCAGCAGCAGAGGCGCGGACAGCACCAGTGCCACCGTACCACTGGTTCTGGGCTACCTGGCAGAGCTTCTAGCAAAGGGGTTGTCTTACTTTTCTATCAAGACTCGTACTTCAGCCATCTCGGCCTATGCCCAGGCAGAGCAGCCCTTGTTCTCTCAGCCCATGTCCAGGCGGAGCAGCCCTTGTTCTCTCAGCCCATGTCCAGGCGGAGCAGCCCTTGTTCTCTCAGCCCATGTCCAGGCAGAGCAGCCCTTGTTCTCTCAGCCTATGTCCAGGCAGAGCAGCCCTTGTTCTCTCAGCCTATGTCCAAGCAGAGCAGCCCTTGTTCTGTCAGCCTATGCCCAGGCAGAGCAGCCCTTGTTCTCTCAGCCCATGTCCAGGCGGAGCAGCCCTTGTTCTCTCAGCCTATGCCCAGGCGGAGCAGCCCTTGTTCTGTCAGCCTATGCCCAGGCAGAGCAGCCCTTGTTCTCTCAGCCCATGTCCAGGCGGAGCAGCCCTTGTTCTCTCAGCCCATTGTCCAGGCAGAGCAGCCCTTGTTCTCTCAGCCCATGTCCAGGCAGAGCAGCCCTTGTTCTCTCAGCCTATGCCCAGGCAGAGCAGCCCTTGTTCTCTCAGCCTATGTCCAGGTGGAGCAGCCCTTGTTTTCTCAGCCTATGTCCAGGCAGAGTGGCCCTTGTTCTCTCAGCCTATGTCCAGGCGGAGCAGCCCTTGTTTTCTCAGCCTATGTCCAGGCGGAGCGTCCCTTGTTCTCTCAGCCTATGTCCAGGCAGAGCAGCCCTTGTTCTCTTAGCCCATGTCCAGGTGGAACAGCCCTTGTTCTCTCAGCCTATGTCCAGGAGGAGTAGCCCTTGTTTTCTCAGCCCATATCCAGGTGGAGCGGCCCTTGTTCTCTCAGCCCATGTCCAGGTGGAGCAGCCCTTGTTCTCTCAGCCCATGTCCAGGCAGAGCAGCCCTTGTTCTCTCAGCCCATGTCCAGGCGGAGCAGCCCTTGTTCTCTCAGCCCATGTCCAGGTGGAGCAGCCCTTGTTCTCTCAGCCCATGTCCAGGTGGAGCAGTCCTTGTTCTCTCAGCCCATGTCCAGGCAGAGCAGCCCTTGTTCTCTCAGCCTATGTCCAGACAGAGCAGCCCTTGTTCTCTCAGCCCATGTCCAAGCGGAGCAGCCCTTGTTCTCTCAGCCCATGTCCAGGTGGAGCAGCCCTTGTTCTCGCAGCCCATGTCCAGGCGGAGCAGCCCTTGTTCTCTCAGCCCATGTCCAGGTGGAGCAGCCCTCGTTCTCTCAGCCCGTGTCCAGGCGGAGCAGCCCTTGTTCTCTTAGCCTATGTCCAGGCGGAGCAGCCCTTGTTCTCTCAGCCCATGTCCAGGCAGAGCAGCCCTTGTTCTCTCAGCCCATGTCCAGGCGGAGCAGCCCTTGTTCTCCCAGCACCTCTTAAAGCATTTCCTCAGAGGTGTGGCTCACATCAGACTGCCTAGAAGGCCATCTATACCAGCTTGGGATCTAAACTTTGTTTTGGAAAAGTTAACTCTACCCCCTTTTGAACCAGCATCCTCAGCAGGTCTCTAGTACCTCTCTCTGCCAGGTGGGTATCTGCACTCTAGACCCTCATGGCCACTGAGCCCATCATCATTTTCCATGCAGACAGGGTGTCTCTGAGAACCAATTCCTCCTTTATGCCTAAGGTGGTCTCTGATGTAACCCTCAACCAGACCATACACCTGCCTACTTTCTTTCCAAAACCTACCAATAAAGGAGAAAGAATTTTGCATACCCTGGGCTTCACAGACAATTGAGATTTTACCTTGACAGAGCCAAATCAGTCAGAAAAACTGACCAGCTACTGGTTTCATTCACCCCTGGGGCAGAGGGGAATCCATTACAAAGCAGACCATTTCCAAATGGATCTCTCATTGCATACATTTCTGCTATGTATTCCATGGAAAGAGTCCTGTTAAATCCATCAGATCTCATTCCACTAGAGTAGCCTCTACTTCCACGGCCTTCCTGAGAGGGGTTCCTACCAAGGATATTCTGGAGGCTGCTACATGGACATCTATCCACACTTTCACTAAGCACTACCAGCTGGCTGAATTCTCCAAAACCAGGGCAGAATTTGCATATACAATCCTGCAGGGCATGCTAGCATCCCCATAACCTATATAACATGCCTCCACCCACTTCCTCAGCTTTGTGAATCTTCCCACAAGCGATGACTGCAACAGTGAAACATAAAGAACATAGTACACTTGTGTACACTTAACCATAAATGTAGATGTTCGAGTGTACTCACTGTTGCAGTCCTGTTTCCCTCCCACCTTCCCCTGTATTTCTATATCCTCTTAGGGGCTCCTGACTACTGGGGGCAAGAAAAACTGATGTAATGGTGTCGGTTGCCACCATTTATAGCCCTGACAACCTGACATCAGCCACAGTCTGACAACCAACGCAGTAGGGAAATCCTTTACTGTGGTATTCAGGCCGGCTGAGGGCTACCCAGCAGGGATAGCCCACAAGTGATGACTGCAACAGTAAATACACTTGAACATCTACATTTATGGCAAGTGTATACAACTGTACTTTTTCCATTCTGCAGGGACAAAACTAGTCCTTAGGCTGTGGTTAAAGAGAGTACGTATTGCTAACTCCTGTTTTAAACCATTTAGAATGCAATCTGGGATGTTATCAGGTTCCATAGAGGTTGTATTTTTTGGCCTTGAAGAGAACAGATTTGACCTGCTCTTTAGAGATACTAGGTGGACAACAGGTGGTAGGAATGTTCTGGGGTGTATGTGACATGGACAGAGGGGAGAAAGTTTTGCTAGTAGGTTGACTATTTCTACAGGTTCAGTATATGTGACACCATTCACCACTAGTTCATTGCAAATCTTTGCTTTTCCTTTAAGGTTTCAGATGTAGCTAAAGAATGCCTTATGGTTATCCATAGCTAGGGATGCTAATTTAGATTCGTAGTTACCATTTGTAGCTAAAGAATGCCTTATGGTTATCCGTAGCTAGGGATGCTAATTTAGATTCATAGTTACCATTTGTAGCTAAATAATGCCTTGTGGTTATCCGTAGCTAGGGATGCTAATTTAGATTCGTAGTTACCATTTGTAGCTAAAGAATGCCTTATGGTTATCCGTAGCTAGGGATGCTAATTTAGATTCATAGTTACCATTTGTAGCTAAAGAATGCCTTATGGTTATCCGTAGCTAGGGATGCTAATTTAGATTCATAGTTACCATTTGTAGCTAAAGAATGCCTTATGGTTATCCGTAGCTAGGGATGCTAATTTAGATTCATAGTTACCATTTGTAGCTAAAGAATGCCTTATGGTTATCCGTAGCTAGGGATGCTAATTTAGATTCATAGTTACCATCAGAAGACTTTACAAGATGTCTTATTTGCTTGTTCAAACTGAGAAGGGTGTGCTTCCAATTCTGAGGCTGATCCTTAATGTCGTTAGACAGCAATTTCTTCCTCTTGTTGTATAGCATTTTTATGGCGGACGTCCACCAGGTGGGCTTGTTTTTTCTAGAGGATCTTGATTTGGTCCTATCAGGTACGGCTGAGGTAATACAATTGTATAGATGTTTATACAGAGCACTGGTGTATATTTCAGTATAGGTGTCCTTGCTGTCAGTGAGGACAGGAGCTATAAAGCTGTTAATGCCATCTCTTAAGAGACTGTAATTGCCTTTGGAAAAGTTTTTTAGCCTAATTTCTCCTTGGGGGGGGGGGGGGTCTGATGTAATCATTACTTCTAACAAGACTTCACCAGGAAGGGCTGCACACTTGTAGTGGTACACCAATTGCCCATGTTGGTGAGTACCAGATCAAGAATGTGTGGGCCCCTTGTGGGGGTGCCAACTATGTTTCAATGCACTGGAGTTAACAAAGTCCAAGAATCTCTGGGTGAGCATGTTAGTACACATATAATTTACCCAATCTAAGGGCAAGTAGTTCAAGTCACCCATAACCAGGGTGTTTGGTTGTATTCTGAGCAACTCAAGTAGATCCAAGTAGGCAGTGTGGATATCATGGTTCACAGAGGGGGACCTGTAACTGACAATAACATGGAGGGGGGGTCTTTCCTACAGTTATTTGCAGTTGGAGTAACTCTAAAGAATCATTTTGTTTAACCAGTCTAAAGGTGTATTTATGTTTGATGAAGATAGATAGTCCTCCTCATATTTCTCACATGTTCATTTTGTGGTCTGAACATGTGGAAGGCATTAAAACCTAGCATGGCTGTGGTGCTCTCTGCGGCCTTGAACCAGGTCTCTGTGACTGCACAGATGTCTGCATCTTCCAAAGTGAAGAATGCTTCCAGTGAATGCAGTTTCAGATTTAGACTCCCAGCATTTATCAGCATAACCTTGAAGTCATTTTCAAGGAAATATTTACATCAAGATTTTGTACTTGTGACATTGCCTAGAAAAGGCACTATGGGGGGAGGCAAGTGCTCTAGCCAGTGACCGAAAGCCAAGAGGTGACAGGCAAAGACTATCTCTGGCAAAGCATTGTGATCTATCAAGCATATCATCCCAGGCTGACAGGTACAGGATCCCCTTGGAATGACACTAGAAACTACGCCAATTGTTGAAGTCAGTTATTATTGTATGTATTGTGGCATCATCCTAGATGAAGGTAGAATGCTGTTTAAGGCTAGGGACTTAACCTACCTAGGGCACATATTCAGAGAGCTCAGTCATGTCTCTCTTCATATAGTCCAGAGAGGTACATCTCAAGTTGTTCACACCAACATGGACTATGACTGAGTCATATAACAGTTGTTGTTGACAGCCTTGAGTACATGTGTGATGTGGCAGATCCTGGCACCTGACAGACAGCTGACCCTGACGTTTTCCTTATCTAACCTGGTGACTTGGACATCTGTGTGTCTCACAGTAGAGTCACTTTTGATCAAAACATTAGATTTTGTGTTTTGCCTTAGGGGCTTGTTAGGTGAGACACTGCGGCATATGTTTTTATGTGTACTGTGTTCAGCTGGTAGTGAATTTGTGAAGCGTGTTTAAGTTTGGGAGGTCTCTGATCTTTAGCTAGGTTTCAGGTGAGTACTGCCCCATATGTGGGTTTAGGTGTTGTGAGCGTGGTTGATGCAGGAGGTGAATTCTGTGAGCTGATAACCTTCTTAGTATCTGATATGCTGATTTGTGAGTGAGAGAGCATAGACTCAAGATTCTTAATATAGATGGATCTCTCACATATTGAATTTGTGTGACATAAAGTCTTACTAGTGTACCAGTACTATTTTTGTAAATTGAATTCAATTGTGTTGTAATTGTTAAGCCAGATTAGAAGTCTGTGAGATTGTATAACTTATACTCCTCAACAGAGTCTGTAAATTGTGTTTAATTTGTACTATGTTAAGCTTGCTTGTGTAACTTCCTTTGGAGCTTTTCTCCCTGGGCCTCCGCTGAAAATGAACATGTATCCAGTCGGACTATCCCAGTCAACAAATGTAAAATAAATAAAGTAAATAAATAAAAGTAATAGGTTGTCAGCATACATTAGGCAATTTCTGCACTGCCTCAGGATGCCCATGTTGACTAGGCCTGCTGGAGAAACTGTGGGAAACTGTCCATACATGATACTAGATATAGTACTGTGGTCAGTAACAGGGGAGGACTAGAAGGACCAGGGTACAGCTGAGGGTCTAATAGAAGTTCTAAACTGTGAGAGGCTTAGTGGATGACACTTGTTTTAGTAGCTCAGAGGCTCAGCTGTGTGTGTCTCTCCAGGCAGTGAAGCACAACAGCAAGAAATCTCAGCTAGAACGCAAGCAGTTGACCAAGAGAAAATGTATCTGTCTAGGCTTTGCATTTATAACTGCCAATGGTAACAACCACTATGCAGTAGTGTGCAGTAGTGCCGCGCAAACATGGGCAATAAATAGCAATGAAATTAAATGGGTTCAAAACACTCTTGCCAATGATAGCACACAAGACTGGGCCTTGGGCCAACAATCACCACTCAGATGGGTCCTTAGCTACACTCTTCTCTCACAAGGGTGCAGAAGAGCCCCTCTTTTGTGGAGGAAAGCTAGATTAGTGCTCAGAAACTGCAAAAACAGACTGAGTCCAGCAAATCTGATCCAAGTCTATGCTAGGCTATAAAGTGCAGCTAACCACAAAAATACAGTTCAAAAATAACAGCACACAGTGAAAACCAGTACAAGAAGTACAGATCAAGTAAAAATGGTACTTATTTTGCAGTAAAACGCAGTGGATGCTTCAGATAACACAGCAGATCAGTTGCAAGTTGTTAAGTTCTGTGCAGTTCTGGTAAACTGAGCACTAACCACACAAACATGGGCAATAAATAGCAATGAAATTAAACATATTTAAAACACTCTAACCAATGATAGCACATAAGATGGTTCCTGGGCCAACAATCACCATTCAGGTGGTTCCTTAGCTACACTCTTCTCTCACAAGGGTGCAGAAGAGGCCCTCTTTTGTGCAGAAAAGCTGTATTAGTGCTCAGAAACTGCAAAAACAGACTGGGTCCAACAAATTTGAACTGAATCTATGCTAGACTAAAAAGTTCAGCTAACAGCAAAAATACTGTTCAAAAATAACAGCACACAGTGAAAACCAGTACAGGAAGTGCAGATAACAGTGAACTCAGAAGAGTGAAAAGGCACAACATTGACATGTCACAATACAGAAACTGAAAACATTGTCTATAAAAGCTTTTGCAAGGGGCAAGCCCTCCTGCAGTCCACTATATGTTTTTTGTTTGCATGCGGCAAGGATTTTCCTGGCACATATGTAGTTTGTGTTGATGTCGTCTTGTATTTAACGTTGTTGATGTTGACATTTGGGTGTTTTGATAATTTCAATTAGACCCTGTGTGTGTGTGTGTGTGTGTGTGTGTGTGTGTGTGTGTGTGTGTGTGTGTGTGTGTGTGTGTGTGTGTGTGTGTATATATATATATATATATATATACATATATATATATATATATATATATATGTGTATATCTATATATATAGTTATACTTATCCGTGTTTTTATTTTAATATTCTTGATAATTTACAACTGCTGTTAATTCGTTTTGGTATTCTAACTCAATACCACGTTGTTTGTATGCTTAATAATGCTTTTAAGCGAATATGGGGCTTTCCAAAGTGTTCTATGACTTGTACTGAGAAACTGATTGGAGTCAGTTGAAGACTAGGCCTCTGGTTTCTGCTCTTTATCTGCTCCATTTGGAAGTTCTGGCAGGAAAATAATGCATTTTTCACTTTTTTTCATTTATATGATATATACTACTGATTTAAAACTGTTGTATGTTTTTACAATTAAATCATGAATTTGCCACAAATTGCTATATTAACACTTTTCTGTGGAGATTTTTTTCATTTCTGACAAGAGACTCTAAGTAAATGCTTATGTATGCTGTTTTAAAATCTGTTTCATTTAAGTTGCATATGTTTGACTTTTGTCACCATTTGGACAAGTACTTTGACTTGGTACTGCGATTGTATTACTATACTGTGCAGATCGTAAAATAAATAGGGCTTAGCAAAATTTAAATTGTGTCTCTTATATTTTAAGCAGGTTAGCCCTCAAAAGTGCACCTCAAAAAGGTGAGAAGAAAAAGTAAAAGATAGAGAAAAGGGCAGAGACACAGATAAGGATTCCAACAAAAGGAAAGTAGAGGATCCTCACTCTTCCCTAGATCTGAAAATTCCTCAGTCCCAGAAAAATGGCACTCTCCCCATCCACCTTGGCAGCAGCTAACTCTCCATTAGAGACCGTCATTATTGAAGCCAGATCCCCTCCTCTGGTATGAACAGACACTCATCCAAAAGGGAGCTGTCCAGATTAATTCCAACAAGAATTCCTTCAGTAGCTTTCATCAGAATAAATAATTGCTATTTATTATTTATTTCTTCAAGAGAACCACTGTAACAGTCTGGGAGCACATGATGAGGGCCTTTCTTAAGATGCAGATAAAGTTGGGCATCATCCCATCCCGCTCTGCATCCAGAGTGGATCAGGTGTCCTTTACCACTACTAGCTCCTTCCCTGTTTCCTGTCTCCTGTCTCCGCACCAGTGGTTTCAGAGCCAGCATGTCAACTGGGCCCTCTGACATCGACTTTGTTGCTTTTCCTTCTGATCTCATTAATTTGCTTCTTGGTGTCAGAGTCACTGGCCTTTGAGCTGTCAGGTCCAATCTTCAGCTCAAACCCATCTGGTTCCTTGCTTCCATGGGCATTACCTTTTGTAATAGTTACCAATGCTTTGTCCAGGAGTGGCTTGGTGCTGTAATTGGACTTTTAGGAGCCAATAATTATAGAGCACTGTCAAAGTCATGAAGAGAATGATAGCTTCTCCAAACACACATAGTACAGGGCTTCCTTCTGCGCCAACTCTACTCTCAGGTGCCCTCACGTCTGTTTCTAAGCCCTCATTTCATGTTTCTAAGTAACACAGCAGATAGGATGGCTTCAGAGAAACAGCCGTGATAATAACAGACTCTGCCAAGGACTCATATCGGTCACAATCAAAGATTCCCAGGAAGAGGACATACAAAAGAAGACACATGAATCCCCCCCCCCCCCAAGCCTCAGGCATGTTTGCCTCGAGGGAGGTAAACCACCTAAAACACGTAAATCACTTCAAAGGGACCTAGCTTATCAGGCTATAGATACTTTGAAGAAGCTCCTTCAACAGGATTCTCACAAACAATTCCAAGTGACATTGGGAACAATGTGAATATTGCAAATCTCTCCATGCAGCTACTCCACTACCCTGCCAATGCAGCAGTTAAGAATGGCAGGCACTGATGTCACAATGCACCGTGATGCCTAGGCACTGATGTCATAATGCACCATGATGCGTAGGCACTGATGTCACAATGCGCCGTCATGCATAGGCACTGATGTCAATATGCACCATCAAGTATGTCCCCACTTATGAGACTTTGCTGACAATTTCTCAGCATCTTTACCAACACTCCCTTTGATGGCATCTCCTTGTTTGGTCCAAAAATGAAAAAAAAGTTGTCCATTTGTGAAGAAGAAAGCAAGACGATATCTGCAGTAGAGGTTAGATTTGAGAGACCTCAACAACTTTCAGCAGGAATCATAAGGGCTCCAAGGCCATGTGGTTTAGGAAATGTCTCCCTAAAATCTTTGAAAAGTTTGTTTACAAACAAGTACTTAAGCACATAACTAGTTGTGGTCTTTCATCAGACAAACGGCATGGACTGAGAAATGCATTCAGCACCACAATGGCACTGCTCACTGCTACTCACTATAGAATATATATATGACATCACTTAGGGCCTCGTTCTCCCTTGTTAAACATTATTCTGTATGCTCATAACATCCTATTATGTCATTCTGTATGCTCATGACAACCTATTGTGTCATTCTGTGTGCTCATGACATCCTATTATGTCAAGCCAGTAAATGTCTTCAATCTGCAATCCCAGCTGCAGTTCTTTTTTTCTAGCCTATACCAATGGGCCTCATCTAAAAAAATATTGATAAACCAAAAAAGTCATTATATTCATGTCTCAAAATGTCATTAATTACCAATAATTATGTATCAGACAATCAAAATAACATCATAACCTGAATCACTGAATGTAAGTATCTAGGTCTCACCCTTGCCTGTTGTCTTACATACTCCATCCATGCAGGTAGTAATATTGGGAATAGTCATTTCCCAGGTGAAAATACATAAATCATTTCTCTAATTCTTTCACCTGTAGTTAGATTATCCTTCACTGAAAATCTTCTTCCTAAACTGGGATATAGTCTCCCTTTCCTGACCTTCTGTTCTTCCTACAACACAAATAAACTACAGACTGCTGAGAACAAAATCTTCAGATTTGCCCTGCCTGCAAACTGTCACACAGACCACTGCCTTCTTCTACAGAAACTGTAGTGGCTCCTGGTAACTGAAATATCCACCTATTTACTTAGCTCACTGATATTTAAAATATTAATAGAATATTAATTAATTAATAAGCATTCTGAAGAAGTTCCAGCACATTAAAGGAACGAAAGCTTAACAACACATTAGAGGGTTTGAAGTCATTTTGTTCATAGTTTTAGTTTTTTTTTATTTTTTTCGCACTAGTACTGTTTTCAGAAGTTTTTGGTGGCATTAATAGAATATTGCCCACCCGTAAAAAGACCTCTCCCCATCAGAGAACCTACATACTGCCTAAGAAATTCCCAACCCAAGCACATTTCTTTGAGCAGGCTGTCCTTTAAAGCATTAGGTGAAAGCGCTCTCTCTAGTCTAAGACCTGCTGTGTGGAATAACCCCCCATTTAGAAAAAAAAATACCCTCAAAGACTTGAAAATATCCTTTTCAGATCAACTTCATAGTGACTCTGCATGTAAGTGATTTATAGACAAAGGCTAACATATCTGCTGTCCACCCCTGAATGTCCAGCCTCCTTCTTATGTACAGCTCATCTGAGCCTCATAGGATTTCTTGCTTTCAGCATTACTTATTGGAGCAGTTTAATGTAAATATTTGTTTGTAATGTAACCAAGCAGTTACTTAATCTAAATATTGTGCATGTGTTAAAAAATGTATATTTCTCTGCTTCTGTATGTGCCCATCTGGACTAGGTCATAACTTAAAAGGGTCTTTGCACAACTTACCTCCCTGGTTATCAAAACGAAAGAAAGAGAAAGAAAGAAAGAATGAATGAAAGAAAGAAAGAGAGAAAGAAAGAAAGAAAAAGAAAGAAAGACAAAGAGATAAAGTAAGAAAGAGAAAGAAAGAAAGAAAGAGAGAGAGAAAGAAAAAGAAAGAGAGAAAAAGAAAAACAAAGACAGAAAGACAAAGAAAGAGAAAAAGAAAGAGAGAATAAAAGAAAGAAAGAAAGGCAGAAAGAAATAAAGAGAAAGAAGGAAAGAAAGAAAAAGAAAGACAGAAAGAAAGACAAAGAAAGAAAAAGAAAAAAAAGAACAAAAGAAAGAAAGAGAGAAAGAAATAGAAAGAGGGAGAAAGAGAGAGAAAGAGGGAAAGAATCCCCATTTGGTAGTCGTTTGATTGTATCTCTGACAGAAACAGCCATGGCAGAGACAGTTCCTTCAAAGGATGCTAACCAAGGGGTCCATGTCTCTGAAAGGTAGAATCAGCAGCCCTGAAGGTTTGCCTGACTCTCCACTGCTGGAGGCAGTTGGGATAATGTCTTTCTCTCTACCCTTCCACGTGGCCGTCCATCACAAAAGACAAATGGATGGGAGAGATAATATCCAAAAAGATAATATCCAATGGCTATACCACTCCATTTTCTTTTCCCCCAATTCCCCAATGTAGCAAAGAAGATTGCTGTTCTGCAAAAAGGAACCATCCAAGAGGCCCCACCAGACTAAAGAGGCTCAGGAAACCATTCCAGATTCTTTATAATACCCAAGATAAACAAGGACCTCAGACCAGTCATGAACCTTAGTGACCTAAACCACTTTGTCAAAGATCCCATTCAGAATTGTCATAGTGAAAGCTATCCTTTCATCTCTAACATACATGTGCTCCATGGATCTCCAAGATGTTTTCTAACACAAAAATTGCAAACAAATCCAGGAGGTACCAATGCTTCCAGATAGGAGCAAGTCACTATTATTTCTGAGCCATGCCTGTGGTTTTATCACAGCCCCTGGATGTTTGCCAAGTCCATGGCAGTAGTCACAGACCACCTGTACCTGTAAGGGCTACATGTGTTTCTCTGTCTGGATGATTGGCTCCTCATTGCGAATAGTGTCAAGTCCTTACAATCAGCTAGAGACGACTTTTATACTTCTGTCTTTGCTTAGGTATGCAAGTCAACATCAAAAAATCATAGCTCCACCTTGCAGAAGACTAAATTTCATTGGTTGATGTAGAAATACAAAAAGTTACATTGTTATTCTTCCAAATGAAAGAGTGAAAGCTACCAGATCAGTGGTATTTCTTGTAATGCAACAAAAATCCCCTCTAGCTGTTTTAGTTATGAAAGTATTTTCACTTATGGTGGCTTCCTTGTCTTCTGTGTTTCACTCCCACATTCAAATAAGACTTCTGCACTAGTCACTCTCCTCCTCATTGTCCCTGTTCTAGTTGTTCCTGTTATAGTTGTCCCTGCTGTCAGACCTCATTTCCTTATCAATCCACTTAACTTCATCTCGCAAGAGACATTTGAATTGGTGTCTGATTGTGACAAATCTTCTTCTCAGTCGGCCTGTACTTTTACCTCGCCCATCAGCAGTAGTTACCATGGACATCTCTTTTCCAGGGTAGGGTGGGCATTTTGAGGGGAGGATGATCCAAGGAGTATGGGGACAAACAGAGGCCAACCTTCAAATCAGTGTTCTGTAGATGAGAGTGGCATTACAGGAATTCCAGGACCTCCTTCCTGGTGGATTGATACTGATACAGACAGACAAAGTGTCAGTAGTTCAGTACATCAACAAGCAGGGAGGAACCAAGTCCAGGTCCTTTTCCAGGGAGGCAGTGCAGGTATGTCAGTGGGTATAAAAGACATTCCCATTAACAAGCAGGGAGCAACCATGTCCGGGTCCCTTTCCAAGGAGGCAGTGCAAGTATGTCAATGGGTGTAACACACATTCCCATCAAAAAGCAGGGAGGAGCCAAGTCTGGGCCCCTTTCCAGGGAGGCACTGCAGGTATGTCAGTGGGTGTAACACACATTCTCATCAACAAGCAAGGAGGAAGCAAGTCCGGGCCCCTTTCCAGGGAGGCAGTGCAGGTATGTCAATGGGTATTGGTTTTGTGTCACTTTCTAGTAGCAACACACATTCCAGGGAAGGCCAGCTGTCTAGCAGACAAGCTCAGAAGGTCTATTCTGTTACTTCACAAGTGGTCGCTTAACCCAGCAGTGGTTCGACATATATGCAAATGCTGGGAAATATCCTGTTACCCTGTTGCAATCTCTTGGCAACTCTAGACAATATGAACTACAGCAACTACTTTGCCTATTGCCCCCAGACATGCAGCCACCAAAGGATGCTCTAGTCTCATCACTATTGCCCCCAAAAATGCAGTCAACAAAGGTTGCTCTAGTCCCATCACTATTGCCCCCAGACAAGCAGTCACCAAAGGATGCTCTAGTCTCATCACTATTGCCCCAAACATGCAGTCACCAAAGGATGCTCTAGTCTCATCATTATTGCCCCCAGACATGCAGCCACCAAATGATGCTCTAGTCTCATCACTATTGCCCCCAAACATGCAGTCACAAAAGGATGTTCTAGTCCCATCACTATTGCCCCCAGACATGCAGTCACCAAAGGATGCTCTAGTCCCATCACTATTGCTCCCAGACATGCAGTCACCAAAGGATGCTCTAGTCTCATCACTATTGCCCCCAAACATGCAGTCACCAAAGAATGCTCTAGTCTCATCACTATTGCCCCAGACATGCAATCACCAAAGGTTGCTCAAGTCTCATCACTATTGCCCCAAACATGCAGTCACCAAAGGATGCTCTAGTCCCATCACTATTACCCGCAGACAAGCAGTCACCAAAGGATGCTCTAGTCTCATCACTATTGCCCCCAGACATGCAGTCACCAAAGGATGCTCTAGTCTCATCACTATTGCCCCCAAACATGCAGTCAACAAAGGATGCTCTAGTCCCATCACTATTGCCCCAGACATGCAGTCATCAAAGGATGCTCTAGCCCCATCACTATTGCCCCAGACATGCAGTCACCAAAGGTTGCTCTAGTCCCATCACTATTGCCCCAGACATGCAGTCACCAAAGGTTGCTCTAGTTCCATCACTATTGCTGCCAGACATGCAGTCATCAAAGGATGCACTAGACTCATCACTACTGCCCCAGACATGCAGTCACCAAAGGATGCTCTAGCCCCATCACTATTGCCCCAGACATGCAGTCACCAAAGGATGTTTTAGTCTCATCAATATTGCCCCAGACATGCAGTCACCAAAGGATGCTCTTGTCCCATCACAATTGCCCCGAGATATGTAGTCACCAAAGGATGCTCTAGTCTCATCACTATTGCCCCAGACATGCAGTCACCAAAGGATGCTCTAGTCCCATCACTATTGCCCCAAACATGCAGTCAACAAAGGATGCTCTAGTCCCATCACTATTGCCCCCAAACATGCAGTCACCAAAGGATGCTCTACTCTCATCACTATTGCCCCCAGACATGTAGTTACCAAAGGATGCTCTAGTCCCATCCCTATTGCCCCAAACATGCAGTCACCAAAGGTTGCTCTAGCCCCATCACTATTGCCCCCAAACATGCAGTCACCAAAGAAAGCTTTAGTCTCATCACTATTGCCTCCAAACATGCAGTCACCAAAGGATGCTCTAGTCCCATCATTATTGCCCCAGACATGCAGTCACCAAAGGTTGCTCTAGTCCCATCACTATTGCCCCAGACATGCCGTCATCAAAAGTTGCTCTAGTCTCATCACTATTGCCCCCAGAGATGCAGTTACCAAAGGATGCTGTAGTCCTATCACTATTGCCTCCAGACATGCAGCTACCAAAGGATGCTCTAGTCCCATCACTATTGCCCCAAACATGCAGTCACCAAAGGATGTTCTAGTCTCATCACTATTGCCCCAGACATGCAGTCACCAAAGGATGCTCTAGTCCCATCACTATTGCCCCCAGACATGTAGTCACCAAAGGATGCTCTAGTCTCATCACTATTGCCGCCAGACATGCAGTCACCAAAGGATGCTCTAGTCCCATCACTATTGCCCCAAACATGCAGTCATCAAAGGATGCTCTAGTCCCATCACTATTGCCCCCAGACATGCAGTAACCAAAGGATGCTCTAGTCTCATCACTATTGCCCCCAGACATGCAGTTACCAAAGAATGCTCTAGTCTCATCACTATTGCCCGCAGACATGCAGTCACCAAAGGTTGCTCTAGCCCCATCACTATTGCCCCCAAACATGCAGTCACCAAAGGATGCTTTAGTCTCATGACTATTGCCTCCAAACATGCAGTCACCAAAGGATGCTCTAGTCCCATCACTATTGCCCCAGACATGCAGTCCCCAAAGGCTGCACTAGTCCAATCACTATTGCCCCAGACATGCAGTCATCAAAGGTTGCTCTAGCCCCATCACTATTGCTCCCAGACATGCAGTCACAAAAGGTTGCTCTATTCCCATCACTATTGCCCCAGACATGCAGTCACCAAAGGATGCTCTAGTCTCATCACTATTGCCCCAGACATGCAGTCACCAAAGGATGCTCTAGCCTCATCACTATTGCCCCAGACATGCAGTCACCAAAGGATGCTCTAGTCCCATCACTATTGCCCCAGACATGTAGTCACCAAAGGATGCTCTAGTCACATCACTATTGCCCCAGATATGCAGTCACCAAAGGTTGCTCTAGTCCCATCACTATTGCCCCAGACATGCAGTCACCAAAGGATGCTCTAGTCTCATCACTATTGCCCCAGACAGGCAGTCACCAAAGGATGCTCTAGTCTCATCACTATTGCCCCAGACATGCAGTCACCAAAGGATGCTCTAGTCTCATCACTATTGCCCCAGATATTCAGTCACCAAAGGATGCTCTAGTCTCATCACTATTGCCCAAGACATGCAGTCACCAAAGGATGCTCTAGTCTCATCACTATTGCCCCAGACATGCAGTCACCAAAAGATGCTCTAGTCTCATCACTATTGCCCCAGACAGGCAGTCACCAAAGGATGCTCTAGTCCCATCACTATTGCCCGAGACATGTAGTCACCAAAGGTTGCTCTAGCCCCATCACTATTGCCCCAGACATGCAGTCACCAAAGGTTGCTCTAGTCCCATCACTATTGCCCCAGACATGCAGTCACCAAAGGTTGCTCTAGTTCCATCACTATTGCTGCCAGACATGCAGTCACCAAAGGATGCACTAGACTCATCACTACTGCCCCAGACATGCAGTCACCAAAGGATGCTCTAGTCTCATCACTATTGCCCCAGATATTCAGTCACCAAAGGATGCTCTAGTCTCATCACTATTGCCCAAGACATGCAGTCACCAAAGGATGCTCTAGTCTCATCACTATTGCCCCAGACATGCAGTCACCAAAAGATGCTCTAGTCTCATCACTATTGCCCCAGACAGGCAGTCACCAAAGGATGCTCTAGTCCCATCACTATTGCCCGAGACATGTAGTCACCAAAGGATGCTCTAGCCCCATCACTATTGCCCCAGACATGCAGTCACCAAAGGTTGCTCTAGTCCCATCACTATTGCCCCAGACATGCAGTCACCAAAGGTTGCTCTAGTTCCATCACTATTGCTGCCAGACATGCAGTCACCAAAGGATGCACTAGACTCATCGCTACTGCCCCAGACATGCAGTCACCAAAGGATGCTCTAGCTCCATCACTATTGCCCCAGACATGCAGTCACCAAAGGATGTTTTAGTCTCATCAATATTGCCCCAGACATGCAGTCACCAAAGGATGCTTGCTGCCAGACATGCAGTCACCAAAGGATGCACTAGACTCATCACTACTGCCCCAGACATGCAGTCACCAAAGGATGCTCTAGCTCCATCACTATTGCCCCAGACATGCAGTCAACAAAGGATGTTTTAGTCTCATCAATATTGCCCCAGACATGCAGTCACCAAAGGATGCTCTTGTCCCATCACTATTGCCCCGAGACATGTAGTCACCAAAGGATGCTCTAGTCTCATCACTATTGCCCCAGACATGCAGTCACCAAAGGATGCTCTAGTCCCATCACTATTGCCCCAAACATGCAGTCACCAAAGGATGCTCTAGTGCCATCACTATTGCCCCCAAACATGCAGTCACCAAAGGATGCTCTAGTCTCATCACTATTACCCCCAGACATGCAGTTACCAAAGGATGTTCTAGTCCCATCCCTATTGCCCCCAAACATGCAGTCACCAAAGGTTGCTCTAGCCCCATCACTATTGCCCCCAAACATGCAGTCACCAAAGAAAGCTTTAGTCTCATCACTATTGCCTCCAAACATGCAGTCACCAAAGGATGCTATAGTCCCATCACTATTGCCCCAGACATGCAGTCACCAAAGGTTGCTCTAGTCCCATCACTATTGCCCCAGACATGCAGTCATCAAAAGTTGCTCTAGTCTCATCACTATTGCCCCCAGACATGCAGTTACCAAAGAATGCTGTAGTCCCATCACTATTGCCTCCAGACATGCAGTTACCAAAGGATGCTCTAGTCCCATCACTATTGCCCCAAACATGCAGTCACCAAAGGATGTTCTAGTCCCATCACTATTGCCCCCAGACATGCAGTCACCAAAGGATGCTCTAGCCCCATCACTATTGCCCCAGAGATGTAGTCACCAAAGGATGTTCTAGTCTCATCACTATTGCCCCAGACATGCAGTAACCAAAGGATGCTCTAGTCCCATCACTATTGCCCCCAGACATGTAGTCACCAAAGGATGCTCTTGCCTCATCACTATTGCCACCAGACATGCAGTCACCAAAGGATGCTCTAGTCCCATCACTATTGCCCCAAACATACAGTCATCAAAGGATGCTCTAGTCCCATCACTATTGCCCCCAGACATGCAGTCACCAAAGGATGCTCTAGTCTCATCACTATTGCCCCAGACATGCAGTTACCAAAGGATGCTCTAGTCTCATCACTATTGCCCCCAGACATGCAGTCACCAAAGGTTGCTCTAGCCCCATCACTATTGCCCCCAAACATGCAGTCACCAAAGGATGCTTTAGTCTCATGACTATTGCCTCCAAACATCCAGTCACCAAAGGATGCTCTAGTCCCAACACTATTGCCCCAGACATGCAGTCCCCAAAGGCTGCACTAGTCCCATCACTATTGCCCCAGACATGCAGTCATCAAAGGTTGCTCTAGTCCCATCACTATTGCCCCCAGACATGCAGTCACAAAAGGTTGCTCTATTCCCATCACTATTGCCCCCAGACATGCAGTCACCAAAGGATGCTCTAGTCTCATCACTATTGCCCCAGACATGCAGTCACCAAAGGATGCTCTAGTCTCATCACTATTGCCCCAGACATGCAGTCACCAAAGGATGCTCTAGCCTCATCACTATTGCCCCAGACATGCAGTCACCAAAGGATGCTCTAGTCCCATCACTATTGCCCCAGACATGTAGTCACCAAAGGATGCTCTAGTCACATCACTATTGCCCCAGATATGCAGTCACCAAAGGTTGCCCTAGTCCCATCACTATTGCCCCAGACATGCAGTCACCAAAGGATGCTCTAGTCTCATCAGTATTGCCCCAGACATGCAGTCACCAAAGGATGCTCTAGTCACATCACTATTGCCCCAGACATTCAGTCACCAAAGGATGCTCTAGTCTCGTCACTATTGCCCCAGACATGCAGTCACCAAAGGATGCTCTATTCTCATCACTATTGCCCCAGACATGCAGTCACCAAAAGATGCTCTAGTCTCATCACTATTGCCCCAGACAGGCAGTCACCAAAGGATGCTCTAGTCCCATCACTATTGCCCGAGACATGTAGTCACCAAAGGATGCTCTAGTCACATCACTATTGCCCCAGACATGCAGTCACCAAAGAATGCTTTAGTCCCATCACTATTGCCCCGAGACATGTAGTCACCAAAGGATGCTCTAGTCTCATCACTATTGCCCCAGACATGCAGTCACCAAAGGATGCTCTAGTCCCATCACTATTGCCCAAAACATGCAGTCACCAAAGGATGCTCTAGTCCCATCACTATTGCCCCAAACATGCAGTCACCAAAGGATGCTCTAGTCTCATCAATATTGCCCCCAGACATGCAGTTACCAAAGGATGCTCTAGTCCCATTCCTATTGCCCCCAGACATGCAGTCACCAAAGGTTGCTCTAGCCCCATCACTATTACCCCAAACATGCAGTCACCAATGAAAGCTTTAGTCTCATCACTATTGCCTCCAAACATGCAGTCAACAAAGGATGCTCTAGTCCCATCACTATTGCCCCAGACATGCAGTCATCAAAGGTTGCTCTAGTCTCATCACTATTGCCCCCAGACATGCAGTTACCAAAGGATGCTGTAGTCCCATCACTATTGCCCCCAGACATGCAGTTACCAAAGGATGCTCTAGTCCCATCACTATTGCCCCAAACATGCAGTCACCAAAGGATGCTCTAGTCCCATCACTATTGCCCCCAGACATGCAGTCACCAAAGGATGCTCTAGCCCCATCACTATTGCCCCAGACATGTAGTCACCAAAGGATGTTCTAGTCTCATCACTATTGCCCCAGACATGCAGTCACCAAAGGATGCTCTAGTCCTATCACTATTGCCCCCAGACATGTAGTCACCAAAGGATGCACTAGTCTCATCACTATTGCCCCCAGACATGCAGTCACCAAAGGATACTCTAGTCCTATCACTATTGCCCCAAACATGCAGTCATCAAAGGATGCTCTAGTCCCATCACTATTGCCCCCAGACATGAAGTCAAAAAAGGATGCTCTAGTCTCATCACTATTGCCCCAGACATGCAGTTACCAAAGGATGCTCTAGTCCCATCACTATTGCCCCCAGACATGCAGTCACCAAAGGTTGCTCTAGCCCCATCACTATTGCCCCCAAACATGCAGTCACCAAAGGATGCTTTAGTCTCATGACTATTGCTTCCAAACATGCAGTCACCAAAGGATGCTCTAGTCCCATCACTATTGCCCCAGACATGCAGTCCCCAAAGGCTGCTCTAGTCGCATCACTATTGCCCCAGACATGCAGTCATCAAAGGTTGCTCTAGTGCCATCACTATTGCCCCCAGACATGCAGTCAACAAAGGATGCTCTAGTCCCATCACTATTGCCCCAGACATGTAGTCACCAAAGGATGCACTAGTCACATCACTATTGCCCCAGATATGCAGTCACCAAAAGATGCTCTAGTCCCATCACTATTGCCCCCAGACATGCAGTTACCAAAGAATGCTCTAGTCTCATCACTATTGCCCCCAGACATGCAGTCACCAAAGGTTGCTCTAGCCCCATCACTATTGCCCGCAAACATGCAGTCACCAAAGGATGCTTTAGTCTCATGACTATTGCCTCTAAACATGCAGTCACCAAAGGATGCTCTAGTCCCATCACTATTGCCCCAGACATGCAGTCCCCAAAGGCTGCACTAGTCGCATCACTATTGCCCCAGACATGCAGTCATCAAAGGTTGCTCTAGTCCCATCACTATTGCTCCCAGACATGCAGTCACAAAAGGTTGCTCTATTCCCATCACTATTGCCCCAGACATGCAGTCACCAAAGGATGCTCTAGTCTCATCACTATTGCCCCAGACATGCAGTCACCAAAGGATGCTCTAGCCTCATCACTATTGCCCCAGACATGCAGTCACCAAAGGATGCTCTAGTCCCATCACTATTGCCCCAGACATGTAGTCACCAAAGGATGCTCTAGTCACATCACTATTGCCCCAGATATGCAGTCACCAAAGGTTGCTCTAGTCCCATCACTATTGCCCCAGACATGCAGTCACCAAAGGATGCTCTAGTCTCATCACTATTGCCCCAGACATGCAGTCACCAAAGGATGCTCTAGTCTCATCACTATTGCCCCAGACATGCAGTCACCAAAGGATGCTCTAGTCTCATCACTATTGCCCCAGATATTCAGTCACCAAAGGATGCTCTAGTCTCATCACTATTGCCCAAGACATGCAGTCACCAAAGGATGCTCTAGTCTTATCACTATTGCCCCAGACATGCAGTCACCAAAAGATGCTCTAGTCTCATCACTATTGCCCCAGACAGGCAGTCACCAAAGGATGCTCTAGTCCCATCACTATTGCCCCAGACATGCAGTCACCAAAGGATGCTCTAGTCCCATCACTATTGCCCCAGACATGTAGTCACCAAAGGATGCTCTAGTCACATCACTATTGCCCCAGATATGCAGTCACCAAAGGTTGCTCTAGTCCCATCACTATTGCCCCAGACATGCAGTCACCAAAGGATGCTCTAGTCTCATCACTATTGCCCCAGACATGCAGTCACCAAAGGATGCTCTAGTCTCATCACTATTGCCCCAGATATTCAGTCACCAAAGGATGCTCTAGTCTCATCACTATTGCCCAAGACATGCAGTCACCAAAGGATGCTCTAGTCTCATCACTATTGCCCCAGACATGCAGTCACCAAAAGATGCTCTAGTCTCATCACTATTGCCCCAGACAGGCAGTCACCAAAGGATGCTCTAGTCCCATCACTATTGCCCCAGACATGCAGTCACCAAAGGATGCTCTAGTCCCATCACTATTGCCCCAGACATGTAGTCACCAAAGGATGCTCTAGTCACATCACTATTGCCCCAGATATGCAGTCACCAAAGGTTGCTCTAGTCCCATCACTATTGCCCCAGACATGCAGTCACCAAAGGATGCTCTAGTCTCATCACAATTGCCCCAGACATGCAGTCACCAAAGGATGCACTAGACTCATCACTACTGCCCCAGACATGCAGTCACCAAAGGATGCTCTAGTCTCATCACTATTGCCCCAGATATTCAGTCACCAAAGGATGCTCTAGTCTCATCACTATTGCCCAAGACATGCAGTCACCAAAGGATGCTCTAGTCTCATCACTATTGCCCCAGACATGCAGTCACCAAAAGATGCTCTAGTCTCATCACTATTGCCCCAGACAGGCAGTCACCAAAGGATGCTCTAGTCCCATCACTATTGCCCGAGACATGTAGTCACCAAAGGATGCTCTAGCCCCATCACTATTGCCCCAGACATGCAGTCACCAAAGGTTGCTCTAGTCCCATCACTTTTGCCCCAGACATGCAGTCACCAAAGGTTGCTCTAGTTCCATCACTATTGCTGCCAGACATGCAGTCACCAAAGGATGCACTAGACTCATCACTACTGCCCCAGACATGCAGTCACCAAAGGATGCTCTAGCTCCATCACTATTGCCCCAGACATGCAGTCACCAGAGGATGTTTTAGTCTCATCAATATTGCCCCAGACATGCAGTCACCAAAGGATGCTTGCTGCCAGACATGCAGTCACCAAAGAATGCTCTAGTCTCATCACTATTGCCCCAGACATGCAGTCACCAAAGGATGCTCTAGTCTCATCACTATTGCCCCAGATATTCAGTCACCAAAGGATGCTCTAGTCTCATCACTATTGCCCAAGACATGCAGTCACCAAAGGATGCTCTAGTCTCGTCACTATTGCCCCAGACATGCAGTCACCAAAAGATGCTCTAGTCTCGTCACTATTGCCCCAGACAGGCAGTCACCAAAGGATGCTCTAGTCCCATCACTATTGCCCGAGACATGTAGTCACCAAAGGATGCTCTAGCCCCATCACTATTGCCCCAGACATGCAGTCACCAAAGGTTGCTCTAGTCCCATCACTTTTGCCCCAGACATGCAGTCACCAAAGGTTGCTCTAGTTCCATCACTATTGCTGCCAGACATGCAGTCACCAAAGGATGCACTAGACTCATCACTACTGCCCCAGACATGCAGTCACCAAACAATGCTCTAGCTCCATCACTATTGCCCCAGACATGCAGTCACCAGAGGATGTTTTAGTCTCATCAATATTGCCCCAGACATGCAGTCACCAAAGGATGCTTGCTGCCAGACATGCAGTCACCAAAGAATGCACTAGACTCATCACTACTGCCCCAGACATGCAGTCACCAAAGGATGCTCTAGCTCCATCACTATTGCCCCAGACATGCAGTCACCAAAGGATGTTTTAGTCTCATCAATATTGCCCCAGACATGCAGTCACCAAAGGATGCTCTTGTCCCATCACTATTGCCCCGAGACATGTAGTCACCAAAGGATGCTCTAGTCTCATCACTATTGCCCCAGACATGCAGTTACCAAAGGATGTTCTAGTCCCATCCCTGTTGCCCCCAAACATGCAGTCACCAAAGGTTGCTCTAGCCCCATCACTATTGCCCCCAAACATGCAGTCACCAAAGAAAGCTTTAGTCTCATCACTATTGCCTCCAAACATGCAGTCACCAAAGGATGCTCTAGTCCCATCACTATTGCCCCAGACATGCAGTCACCAAAGGTTGCTCTAGTCCAATCACTATTGCCCCAGACATGCAGTCATCAAAAGTTGCTCTAGTCTCATCACTATTGCCCCCAGACATGCAGTTACCAAAGGATGCTGTAGTCCCATCACTATTGCCTCCAGACATGCAGTTACCAAAGGATGCTTAGTCCCATCACTATTGCCCCAAACATGCAGTCACCAAAGGATGCTCTAGCCCCATCACTATTGCCCCAGACATGCAGTCACCAAAGGATGCTCTAGCCCCATCACTATTGCCCCAGAGATGTAGTCACCAAAGGATGTTCTAGTCTCATCACTATTGCCCCAGACATGCAGTCACCAAAGGATGCTCTAGTCCCATCACTATTTCCCCCAGACATGTAGTCACCAAAGGATGCTCTAGTCTCATCACTATTGCCCCCAAACATGCAGTCACCAAAGGATGCTTTAGTCTCATGACTATTGCTTCCAAACATGCAGTCACCAAAGGATGCTCTAGTCCCATCACTATTGCCCCAGACATGCAGTCCCCAAAGGCTGCTCTAGTCGCATCACTATTGCCCCAGACATGCAGTCATCAAAGGTTGCTCTAGTCCCATCACTATTGCCCCCAGACATGCAGTCACAAAAGGTTGCTCTAGTGCCATCACTATTGCCCCCAGACATGCAGTCAACAAAGGATGCTCTAGTCCCATCACTATTGCCCCAGACATGTAGTCACCAAAGGATGCTCTAGTCACATCACTATTGCCCCAGATATGCAGTCACCAAAAGTTGCTCTAGTCCCATCACTATTGCCCCCAGACATGCAGTAACCAAAGGATGCTCTAGTCTCATCACTATTGCCCCAGACATGCAGTTACCAAAGAATGCTCTAGTCTCATCACTATTGCTCCCAGACATGCAGTCACCAAAGGTTGCTCTAGCCCCATCACTATTACCCCCAAACATGCAGTCACCAAAGGATGCTTTAGTCTCATGACTATTGCCTGCAAACATGCAGTCACCAAAGGATGCTCTAGTCCCATCACTATTGCCACAGACATGCAGTCCCCAAAGGCTGCACTAGTCCCATCACTATTGCCCCAGACATGCAGTCATCAAAGATTGCTCTAGTCCCATCACTATTGCTCCCAGACATGCAGTCACAAAAGGTTGCTCTATTCCCATCACTATTGCCCCAGACATGCAGTCACCAAAGGATGCTCTAGTCTCATCACTATTGCCCCAGACATGCAGTCACCAAAGGATGCTCTAGCCTCATCACTATTGCCCCAGACATGCAGTCACCAAAGGATGCTCTAGTCCCATCACTATTGCCCCAGACATGTAGTCACCAAAGGATGCTCTAGTCACATCACTATTGCCCCAGATATGCAGTCACCAAAGGTTGCTCTAGTCCCATCACTATTGCCCCAGACATGCAGTCACCAAAGGATGCTCTAGTCTCATCACTATTGCCCCAGATATTCAGTCACCAAAGAATGCTCTAGTCTCATCACTATTGCCCAAGACATGCAGTCACCAAAGGATGCTCTAGTCTCATCACTATTGCCCCAGACATGCAGTCACCAAAAGATGCTCTAGTCTCATCACTATTGCCCCAGACAGGCAGTCACCAAAGGATGCACTAGTCCCATCACTATTGCCCGAGACATGTAGTCACCAAAGGATGCTCTAGCCCCATCACTATTGCCCCAGACATGCAGTCACCAAAGGTTGCTCTAGTCCCATCACTTTTGCCCCAGACATGCAGTCACCAAAGGTTGCTCTAGTTCCATCACTATTGCTGCCAGACATGCAGTCACCAAAGGATGCACTAGACTCATCACTACTGCCCCAGACATGCAGTCACCAAAGGATGCTCTAGCTCCATCACTATTGCTCCAGACATGCAGTCACCAAAGGATGTTTTAGTCTCATCAATATTGCCCCAGACATGCAGTCACCAAAGGATGCTTGCTGCCAGACATGCAGTCACCAAAGGATGCACTAGACTCATCACTACTGCCCCAGACATGCAGTCACCAAAGGATGCTTTAGCTCCATCACTATTGCCCCAGACATGCAGTCACCAAAGGATGTTTTAGTCTCATCAATATTGCCCCAGACATGCAGTCACCAAAGGATGCTCTTGTCCCATCACTATTGCCCCGAGACATGTAGTCACCAAAGGATGCTCTAGTCTCATCACTATTGCCCCACACATGCAGTCACCAAAGGATGCTCTAGTCCCATCACTATTGCCCCAAACATGCAGTCACCAAAGGATGCTCTAGTGCCATCACTATTGCCCCCAAACATGCAGTCACCAAAGGATGCTCTAGTCTCATCACTATTGCCCCCAGACATGCAGTTACCAAAGGATGTTCTAGTCCCATCCCTATTGCCCCCAAACATGCAGTCACCAAAGGTTGCTCTAGCCCCATCACTATTGCCCCCAAACATGCAGTCACCAAAGAAAGCTTTAGTTTCATCACTATTGCCTCCAAACATGCAGTCAACAAAGGATGCTCTAGTCCCATCACTATTGCCCCAGACATGCAGTCACCAAACGTTGCTCTAGTCCCATCACTATTGCCCCAGACATGCAGTCATCAAAAGTTGCTCTAGTCTCATCACTGTTGCCCCCTGACATGCAGTTACCAAATGATGCTGTAGTCCCATCACTATTGCCTCCAGACATGCAGTTACCAAAGGATGCTCTAGTCCCATCACTATTTCCCCAAACATGCAGTCACCAAAGGATGCTCTAGTCCCATCACTATTGCCCCCAGACATGCAGTCACAAAATAATGCTCTAGCCCCATCACTATTGCCCCAGAGATGTAGTCACCAAAGGCAGTTCTAGTCTCATCACTATTGCCCCAGACATGCAGTCACCAAAGGATGCTCTAGTCCCATCACTATTGCCCCCAGACATGTAGTCACCAAAGGATGCTCTAGTCTCATCACTATTGCCGCCAGACATGCAGTCACCAAAGGATGCTCTAGTCCCATCACTATTGCCCCCAGACATGCAGTCACCAAAGGATGCTCTAGTCACATCACTATTGCCCCCAGATATGCAGTTACCAAAGGATGCTCTAGTCTCATCACTATTGCACCCAGACATGCAGTCACCAAAGGTTGCTCTAGCCCCATCACTATTGCCCCCAAACATGCAGTCACCAAAGGATGCTTTAGTCTCATGACTATTGCCTCCAAACATGCAGTCACCAAAGGATGTTCTAGTCCCATCACTATTGCCCCAGACATGCAGTCCCCAAAGGCTGCACTAGTCCCATCACTATTGCCCCAGACATGCAGTCATCAAAGGTTGCTCTAGTCCCATCACTATTGCCCCCAGACATGCAGTCACAAAAGGTTGCTCTATTCCCATCACTATTGCCCCCAGACATGCAGTCACCAAAGGATGCTCTAGTCTCATCACTATTGCCCCAGACATGCAGTCACCAAAGGATGCTCTAGTCTCATCACTATTGCCCCAGACATGCAGTCACCAAAGGATGCTCTAGCCTCATCACTATTGCCCCAGACATGCAGTCACCAAAGGATGCTCTAGTCCCATCACTATTGCCCCAGACATGTAGTCACCAAAGGATGCTCTAGTCACATCACTATTGCCCCAGATATGCAGTCACCAAAGGTTGCTCTAGTCCCATCACTATTGCCCCAGACATGCAGTCACCAAAGGATGCTCTAGTCTCATCACTATTGCCCCAGACATGCAGTCACCAAAGGATGCTATAGTCTCATCACTATTGCCCCAGACATGCAGTCACAAAAGGATGCTCTAGTCTCATCATTATTGCCCCAGACATGCAGTCACCAAAGGATGCTCTAGTCTCATCACTATTGCCCCAGACATTCAGTCACCAAAGGATGCTCTAGTCTCGTCACTATTGCCCCAGACATGCAGTCACCAAAGGATGCTCTAGTCTCATCACTATTGCCCCAGACATGCAGTCACCAAAATATGCTCTAGTCTCATCACTATTGCCCCAGACAGGCAGTCACCAAAGGATGCTCTAGTCCCATCACTATTGCCCGAGACATGTATTCACCAAAGGATGCTCTAGTCACATCACTATTGCCCCAGACATGCAGTCACCAAAGAATGCTTTAGTCCCATCACTATTGCCCCGAGACATGTAGTCACCAAAGGATGCTCTAGTCTCATCACTATTGCCCCAGACATGCAGTCACCAAAGGATGCTCTAGTCCCATCACTATTGCCCCAAATATGCAGTCACCAAAGGATGCTCTAGTCCCATCACTATTGCCCCCAAACATGCAGTCACCAAAGGATGCTCTAGTCTCATCACTATTGCCCCCAGACATGCAGTTACCAAAGGATGCTCTAGTCCCATTCCTATTGCCCCCAGACATGCAGTCACCAAAGGTTGCTCTAGCCCCATCACTATTGCCCCAAACATGCAGTCACCAAAGAAAGCTTTAGTCTCATCACTATTCCCTCCAAACATGCAGTCAACAAAGGATGCTCTAGTCCCATCACTATTGCCCCAGACATGCAGTCATCAAAGGTTGCTCTAGTCTCATCACTATTGCCCCCAGACATGCAGTTACCAAAGGATGCTGTAGTCCCATCACTATTGCCCCCAGACATGCAGTTACCAAAGGATGCTCTAGTCCCATCACTATTGCCCCAAACATGCAGTCACCAAAGGATGCTCTAGTCCCATCACTATTGCCCCCAGACATGCAGTCACCAACGGATGCTCTAGCCCCATCACTATTGCCCCAGACATGTAGTCACCAAAGGATGTTCTAGTCCCATCACTATTGCCCCAGACATGCAGTCACCAAAGGATGCTCTAGTCCTATCACTATTGCCCCCAGACATGTAGTCACCAAATGATGCTCTAGTCTCATCACTATTGCCCCCAGACATGCAGTCGCCAAAGGATACTCTAGTCCTATCACTATTGCCCCAAACATGCAGTCATCAAAGGATGCTCTAGTCCCATCACTATTGCCCCCAGACATGCAGTCACCAAAGGATGCTCTAGTCTCATCACTACTGCCCCCAGTCATGCAGTTACCAAAGGATGCTCTAGTCCCATCACTATTGCCCCGGACATGCAGTCAACAAAGGTTGCTCTAGCCCCATCACTATTGCCCCCAAACATGCAGTCACCAAAGGATGCTTTAGTCTCATGACTATTGCTTCCAAACATGCAGTCACCAAAGGATGCTCTAGTCCCATCACTGTTGCCCCAGACATGCAGTCCCCAAAGGCTGCTCTAGTCGCATCACTATTGCCCCAGACATGCAGTCATCAAAGGTTGCTCTAGTCCCATCACTATTGCCCCCAGACATGCAGTCACAAAAGGTTGCTCTAGTGCCATCACTATTGCCCCCAGACATGCAGTCAACAAAGGATGCTCTAGTCCCATTACTATTGCCCCAGACATGTAGTCACCAAAGGATGCTCTAGTCACATCACTATTGCCCCAGATATGCAGTCACCAAAAGTTGCTCTAGTCCCATCACTATTGCCCCAGACATGCAGTCACCAAAGGATGCTCTAGTCTCATCACTATTGCCCCAGACATGCAGTCACCAAAGGATGCTCTAGTCTCATCACTATTGCCCCAGACATGCAGTCACCAAAGGATGCTGTAGTCTCATCACTATTGCCCCAGACATTCAGTCACCAAAGGATGCTCTAGTCCCATCACTATTGCCCCAGACATGCAGTCATCAAAGGTTGCTCTAGTCTCATCACTATTGCCCCCAGACATGCAGTTACCAAAGGATGCTGTAGTCCCATCACTATTGCCCCCAGACATGCAGTTACCAAAGGATGCTCTAGTCCCATCACTATTGCCCCAAACATGCAGTCACCAAAGGATGCTCTAGTCCCATCACTATTGCCCCCAGACATGCAGTCACCAATGGATGCTCTAGCCCCATCACTATTGCCCCAGACATGTAGTCACCAAAGGATGTTCTAGTCTCATCACTATTGCCCCAGACATGCAGTCACCAAAGGATGCTCTAGTCCTATCACTATTGCCCCCAGACATGTAGTCACCAAATGATGCTCTAGTCTCATCACTATTGCCCCCAGACATGCAGTCACCAAAGGATACTCTAGTCCTATCACTATTGCCCCAAACATGCAGTCATCAAAGGATGCTCTAGTCCCATCACTATTGCCCCCAGACATGCAGTCACCAAAGGATGCTCTAGTCTCATCACTATTGCCCCCAGACATGCAGTTACCAAAGGATGCTCTAGTCCCATCACTATTGCCCCCGGACATGCAGTCACCAAAGGTTGCTCTAGCCCCATCACTATTGCCCCCAAACATGCAGTCACCAAAGGATGCTTTAGTCTCATGACTATTGCTTCCAAACATGCAGTCACCAAAGGATGCTCTAGTCCCATCACTGTTGCCCCAGACATGCAGTCCCCAAAGGCTGCTCTAGTCGCATCACTATTGCCCCAGACATGCAGTCATCAAAGGTTGCTCTAGTCCCATCACTATTGCCCCCAGACATGCAGTCACAAAAGGTTGCTCTAGTGCCATCACTATTGCCCCCAGACATGCAGTCAACAAAGGATGCTCTAGTCCCATTACTATTGCCCCAGACATGTAGTCACCAAAGGATGCTCTAGTCACATCACTATTGCCCCAGATATGCAGTCACCAAAAGTTGCTCTAGTCCCATCACTATTGCCCCAGACATGCAGTCACCAAAGGATGCTCTAGTCTCATCACTATTGCCCCAGACATGCAGTCACCAAAGGATGCTCTAGTCTCATCACTATTGCCCCAGACATGCAGTCACCAAAGGATGCTGTAGTCTCATCACTATTGCCCCAGACATTCAGTCACCAAAGGATGCTCTAGTCTCATCACTATTGCCCCAGACATGCAGTCACCAAAGGATGCTCTAGTCTCATCACTATTGCCCCAGACATGCAGTCACCAAAGGATGCTCTAGTCTCATCACTATTGCCCCAGACAGGCAGTCACCAAAGGATGCTCTAGTCCCATCACTATTGCCCAAGACATGTAGTCACCAAAGGATGCTCTAGTCACATCACTATTGCCCCAGATATGCAGTCACCAAAAGTTGCTCTAGTCCCATCACTATTGCCCCAGACATGCAGTCACCAAAGGATGCTCTAGTCCCATCACTATTGCCCCCAGACATGCAGTCAGCAAAGGATGCTCTAGTCTCATCACTATTGCCCCCAGACATGCATTTACCAAATGATGCTCTAGTCCCATCACTATTGCCCCAGACATGCAGTCACCAAAGGTTGCTGTAGCCCCATCACTATTGCCCCTAAACATGCAGTCAGCAAAGGATGCTCTAGTCCCATCACTGTTGCCCCCAGACATGCAGTCACCAAAGGATGCTCTAGTCCCATCACTATTGCCCCCAGACATGCAGCCACCAAAGGATGCTCTAGTCTCATCACTATTGCCCCCAGACATGCAGTTACCAAAGGATGCTCTAGTCCCATCGCTATTGCCCCAGACATGCAGTCACCAAAGGTTGCTCTAGCCCCATCACTATTGCCCCCAAACATGCAGTCAGCAAAGGATGCTCTAGTCCCATCACTATTGCCCCCAGACATGCAGTCACCAAAGGATGCTCTAGTCCCATCACTATTGCTTCAGACATGCAGTCACCAAAGGATGCTCTAGTCTCATCACTATTGCCCCAGACATGTAGTCACCAAAGGATGCTCTAGTCTCATCACTATTGCCCCAGACATGCAGTCACCAAAGGATGCTCTAGTCCCATCACTATTGCCCCAGACATGTAGTCACCAAAGGATGCTCTAGTCCCATCACTATTGCCCCCAGACATGCAGTTACCAAAGGATGCATTGCCCCAGAGATGCAGTCACCAAAGGATGCTCTAGTCCCATCACTATTGTCCCCAAATATGCAGTCACCAAAGGATGCTCTAGTCTCATCACTATTGCCCCAGACATGCAGTCACCAAAGGATGTACTAGTCCCATCACTACTACCCCAAACATGCAGTCACCAAAAGATGCCCTAGTTCCATCACTACTGCCCCCAATTATGCAGTCACCAAAGGATGCTCTTTTCTCATCACTATTGCCCTAGACATGCAGTCACCAAAGGATGTTCTAGTCCCATCACTATTACCCCCAAACATGCAGTCACCAAAGGATGCTCTAGTCCCATCACTATTGCCCCCAAATATGCAGTCACCGAAGGATGCTCTAGTCTCATAGGTTCATAAGTTCATACTAGGCTATCTGCCCTAGGGCATTTATAAGCCTAGCCAGAGTGTGTTTGGCTTTCGCCACCCATTTTAAATTAATTTTGCTATGCCATTTTTCGAGGTTAGTATACTGTACCTCTGTCATCATCAAGATTCCTCTTGAAGAGAGTCAATGAGGGACTCTGCCTAACCTGGACTGGGATTTTATTCCAGAGTGAAGGGAGCCTATGTATCTGGAGTTATGAATCTGTCCCTCCAGCATGTCCTATTTATTTCAGTGCTGAGGTTCAAGTCTCTCGAGCGCATAGCTCGATGGGATTTGGATTTTCTGAGGTGCAGCATGTCCATTAATTTCGGGTTGGACATGGCTTTATACATCAGGCACAGATCGCCTTTGAGCAGGCGGTATGCCTCTGAGTAGAGCTGGAGTTTCTTTAACCGGGCAGCATATGGCATCTGTTTGAGCCCATTGATCCTCTTGGTGAGGTACTTTTGGGGTCTTTCCAGTTGCTGCAGGTGTCTGGTAAGGTACATCCCAAAAGGGGCATTGTACTCAATTATGGGTCTGATGAGGGATGAGTAAAGAGGCATGATGACCTCCCCTGATCTAGATGTGAATCCCTTCATGATTAGGTGGGCTATATAAAATGTTTTTCTAACCACTTTGGCCACATGGTTATCAAATGAGAGATTGCTATCAACTTGGGTCCCCAGGTCCCTAATTACGTCTTCTGTACTTAATGGATTACCACCTATGTGGTAATTTGTGGGCACTTTGTTTTTGCCAAAGGGGATGACTATACACTTTTTGGCATTTAGCTTGAGGCCATGGCTCTGGCACCAGTTGTCTGTTTCTATGAGGCCCTTTTGGAGGATGCTTGTGTCAGCTGGAGAGTCGGTTATGGCGCCCAGTTTGCAGTCATCTGCGAATTTGGTCAGCCACAGTCCTTCCGTGTTGGCCTGTACCTCCGAGAAATATATACCGAACAAGAGAGGTCCCAGGACTGAGCCTTGTGGGATGCCACTTGTAACTGGTTTGGAGTCTGACATGGCTCCAGCAATTCTAACCATGTGGGTTCTGTCCTTGAGCCAGTTTGCAACCCATCTAGTGACATAGGGGTTTATATTTAAACTGGTGAGCTTATCTATAATGCCCGAGTGGGGTATTGTATCGAAGGCTTTTGCGAGGTTCAGGTAGGCTGTGTGGACCACCTTCCCCTCATCAATGCCCTTGGTGACTGTTTCAAAGAAATCAACCAGGTTTAAGATAGCAGGATCTGCCCTTAACAAAGCCAAACTGGGTAGGATCCAGTGTCTGTAGGTCCCCAGTATCTTTATTTATGAGGTCCATGATGATCCTTTCCATAGCTTTGCAGACCAAGCTGATCAGGCTTATGGGGCAATAGTTTCCAGGATCTGTTGAGGCACCACCTTTGTGGAGAGGGACCACTGTTGCTGTACGCCACTCTTTGGGTACATATCCTGTAGTAAGGCTGAGATTGAACAGTAGTTTTATGTTTGGGTTTAGCTCTTCTTGGAGTTCATGTAGGATGCAGCCCGGGACACCGTCTGGTCCCATTGATGCTGTGTTTTTTGCTTTGGAGAGGGCGGCTCTTACCTGAGCATCTGAGATGTCAGGGGGGCAGCACTCTCCTGGGATAGATATTTGCCCTTTGGTGGGAGTTTGCGCTGAACCTGTCAGCTAGGATGTTGGCAATGTCTGTGGGTTCGGTGTATTTTTTGTCATTTTGGACTAATTCTGAGCATAGCTGGGAATTACCACCCAGGTTCCTAACATAACTAAAGAAAGCCTTGTGATTATCCTTAGTGTCCTGTGCAATTTTTCTCTCGAAGCTGGCCTTAGACAATTTTATGTGTGCCCGTAGTTTTTTGCTAATACTGATCAGTGATGCCTTCCCTTTTTGGGATTTTGCTCTATCATTTAGTAGCTTCCTCCTTCTATTGTATAGTTTGTTTATGACTGGGGTCCACCAGACAGGACGTCTGCCTTTGGAGGATTGGGTCTTGGTTTTATTTGGGATCGCATGATCCATGCATTCCTGAACGTGTTCATAGAATGCATTTATAAAGGATTCTGCGGTCTTGGCCGTATTTTCCACAGGCCCGGGAGCTTTGAAGGATTCCACCTCAGTTTTGAGGAGTGTGAAATTTGCTTTAGAGAAGTATTTCACTGTGGTTTTCTGGGCAGGGGGTGGGGTCGGGATGTGAATATCCAGTGAGATTAGTTTATGGTCTGATCTTACCAGTGAGGGATACACTTCTGGTCTGGAGCATAGAGTCCCCATGTTGGTGATGATCAGGTCCAGTATGTTTTCCCCTCTTGTGGGAGTGGTAACAAGTTGTTCCATAGCATTTGAGTTTATAAATTCTAGGAACCTTTGGGCTAGGGTGTTGGAGCTAGAGTAATGCTCCCAGTCTATGTTTGGGTAGTTGAAGTCGCCCAATATAATGGTGCTTGGAGAGACCTTCATATTTTCCAGTGTTCTCAGGAAGGCTGAGTAAGGTTCCTGGGTTTGGGAGGGTGGTCTGTAGCAGGCTATAAACTGGAAGGCAGTTTTACCCACTGTTAGTTGCACATGGATAGTCTCTGATGCTTCGTGCTTTGCCACCAACCTGGAGGTGTGGGTATCTTTGATGAATATCGATACTCCCCCTCCTTTTGTGGTTCGGTCCAAGTTTTGGGGCCGAAAAGCATGGTATGAGGTAGAACCTGGTAGTGCTGGGGTGCTCTCGGGAGCCCTGAACCAGGTTTCTGTTGCTGCACAGATATCGATGTTCTCCATGCTAAGAAGAGTTTCGAATGCATGCATCTTGAGGTTTAGACTTCTGGCGTTGAGTAGCATTACTCTTAGTTTCTTATCCCTTGTGATACCTATGGAGGTGGGTTTGTCTTTTGAGCCTTGCCTAAAAAAGGCACTATGGGGGTAGCAAGAGCCTTTGCCAATATCCAAAAGCCCAGGGATGACAGGTGCAAGCCGTCCCTAGCGAAGCATCGTGGCTTGTCGAGCATATCATCCCAAGCTGACAGGCATTGGATCCCCTTTGAATGACACCAGTACTGAAGCCAATTGTTGAAATTGATCATCTTGTCTTCATATTGTGGCATCATTCTTGGTGAGGGTAAGATGCTACTCAAGGTCAGGGTCATACCGGCCTGGGTAACATGCTCAGAGAGCTCCTTTATGTCTCTTTTCATGTAGTCCAGGGAGGTACGTCTCAGGTCATTCACACCAGCATGGACAATGACTGAGTCATATTTGTACTTGCCTTGGAGTGACCTGAGTGCTTGTGTTATGTGGCGGATCCTAGCGCCCAACAGGCTGCTCACCGTGACCCTCTCCTTGTTCAGCCTGGTGAGCGGGACGTCAGTGTGCCTGATGATAGAGTCACCTACTACAAGTGTATCAGGTGTGTTGTTTAGTCTTAAGGGCTGTGACTGTTTGGCACACTGGCTTTGTGAGATATGTGTTGCACGTGTTTTGTTTTGGGGTAGCGGCTGCTTGGGTGTCTGCTTTGGAGGTCTCTGCTGCTTCAGCAGATCTTTATTTAGAGCCTCCGAGTATGTTTTTGTGCGATTATGTGTTTGGTTTGCTGTCGTGGTAGGTCTATGTGAGACTGGAATTGTAGTAAGTGTGGTTTCCTTCTCCTCCTGACTGGTTATGCCAGTACTGAGTTGAGAGAGCTTAGCCTCCAGTTTGGCTATATGGTTGCATCTCTCACATGTGTTGGAATTTGTTGGAAGGAGGAGAGGGTTGTCTGTGTATATGAGGCAGTTGTAACATTGCCTCAAGATTCCCAGATTCACCAGTTGGACCGGAGAGGAGATTGACAACTGACCTTTGGACATGCTAGAATAATATTGGGAATTCCTTAATAATTGAAAACCAGGGCCACTGGGGAGTGAGGGTGTAGTGCTTTTAATTTTTAGTGCTTACTTATATAATTGCTTTAGTGAGCAAGTGCCAGGTAACTTAAGTGCAATGTGTTACAGATAACTTAAATGCAAAAATGACAAACAGTAACTTTCTTTCAAGTGAAACAAGGAAATAAGTACAGTAAGCAATGCAGATATCACTAGTGATCCACAGAAGCGCTGAGAAGCCGCGTATTAGGTGGAATTAGCGTTCCAGGGAAATAACAAGCAAACAAACAACAAGCATATAAACAAAGCTAGATTCAGCAGGCCTGGATCTAGTCTATGCTACAGCAAACAAGGTGTACCAATTTCAGTAAGATACAGTTCAGATATTCAAGCACTATAAACCTTTAACCAGAAATTCCCAGCTCAGAAGGGCAGAGTCCAGCCTCTTCTCCCACAAGAGTGCAGACCACAAACCTTCTTAATGTAAAATAACTGACCTGAAGCCCAAGTGCTTAAACCAGAACTAATACACTTTAAGAATAACAGACACTGGGCTCTCAATCAGCTGTTTCCAACTTAGAAGGATGAAAGCTACCTGTCCTGCCACCACAGTGCATGCCACAAACCTTCCTAATGTAAAACAACTGGTCTGAAGCCCAAGTGCTTAATCCAAAAGATTTAGAATGATAGCTACACTTTAATCAAGTTACTACCAAGCAGTAATAAATACAATTGAATACTTTAGAGAATGCCTGGATTAGTGCTCAAGTTACACAAACAAAGCTAGATCCAGCAGGCCCGAATCCAGTCTATGCCACAGCAAACAAGGCGCACCAACTTCAGTAAGAAGCAGTTCAGATATGCATGCACTATAAGCCTTCAACCAGAAATTCCCAGCTCAGAAGGGCAGAGTCCAGCCTCTCCTCCCACAAGAGTGCAGACCACGAACCCTCTTAATGTAAAATAACTGGCCTGAAAGCCCAAGTGCTTAAACCAGAATTAATACACTTTTAGAATAACAGACACTGAGCCCTCAATCAGCAGTTCCCAACCTAGAAGGATGTAAGCTACCTGTTCTGCCACTACAGTGCAGACCACAAACCCTCTCAGTGCAAAACAACTGGTCCAAAGCCCAAGTGTTTAAACCAAAAGGCTTAGAATGAGTTACACCAAGCAGTAATAAATACAATTGAGTACTTTTAAGATGATGCAAAAGTAAAAAAAAGTAGGTAGAAACACAAGTACAGTAAAAGCAGATGAATTTTTTTTTTCTGAACAAGTGCTGAGATCAAAGAAACAGATTTGGGTGCTGAAACTAGAAAACTGGCTAGTTATAAGAAAAAAAAACTAAGCTAGAAGGCTTCCCTCCAACACAGAAGGGCTTGGGGGCTCAGAAGCCTACAAATAGTCTATACCACTTAACAGGAAAAGCAGGAAACAAGCTTACATTTTCTTTTCTGTTTCCCAGATGCTCTCTTTGTACACAGTAGGAGTGCCTGAAATCAGAATATGATCTCACTGCACTCAGTTGAATGAGCAAATGAGATGGGCTCAGGAGTATCCAAACACAAATTTACAAGAGGGGCGGGCAGTTGCAAGGCCACTAAGATTAACACCAAAACAAAAACATGGAGGGTGGGTGGGACTAACTGAAGAGCAGAGTGAAAACTTCCAGTTCAGTTAATATTCCTTCCACACAGTTAAAATCAATTTAAATACTGTATTTTTTGGGAAAAAAAAGAGCAGATAAAGGTACTTAAATTCTCTTATACGTCCAGTTGAATATAGCAACTTCTGGCGTTGAGTAGCATTACTCTTAGTTTCTTATCCCTTGTGATACCTATGGAGGTGGGTTTGTCTTTTGAGCCTTGCCTAAAAAAGGCACTATGGGGTAAAGCCTTTGCCAATATCCGAAAGCCCAGGGGTGACAGGTGCAAGCCGTCCCTAGCGAAGCATCATGGCTTGTTGAGCATGTCATCCCAGGCTGACAGGCATTGGATCCCCTTTGAATGACACCAATACTTAAGCCAATTGTTGAAATAGATCATCTTGGCATCATTCTTGGTGAGGGTAAGATGCTACTCAAGGTCAGGGTCATACCGGCCTGGGCTACATGCTCAGAGAGCTCCTTTATGTCTCTTTTCATGTAGTCCAGGGAGGTACGTCTCAGGTCATTCACACCAGCATGGACAATGACTGAGTCATATTTGTATTTGCCTTGGAGTGACCTGAGTGCTTGTGTTATGTGGCGGATCCTAGCACCCGACATGCAGCTCACCATGACCTTCTCCTTGTTCAGCCTGGTGAGCGGGACGTCAGTGTGCCTGATGATAGAGTCACCTATTACAAGTGTTTCAGGTATGTTGTTTAGCCTTAAGGGCTGCGACTGTTTGGCACACTGGCTTTGTGAGCTATGTGTTGCACGTGTTTTGTTTTTGGGTAGCGGTTGCTTGGGTGTCTGCTTTGGAGGTCTCTGCTGCTTAGGCAGATTTTTATTTAGAGCCTCCGAGTATGTTTTTGTGTGTTTATGTGTTTGGTTTGCTGTCGTGGTAGGTCTATGTGAGACTGGAAATTGTAGCATGCAGTTACCAAAGGATGCTCTAGTTCCATCACTATTGTCCCCAGACATGCAGTCACCAAAGGATGCTCTAGTCCCATCACTATTGCCCCAGACATGCAGTCACCAAAGGATGCTCTAGTCCCATCACTATTGCCCCCAGATATGCAGTCACCAAAGGATGCTCTAGTCCCATCATTTAGCTCTTCATTGTCAGATTGACTAATGGTGTAATGATTTTCCTGGTGGTCATTGACATTATACTTAACCATTGTAGCCTCGAACTGCTCAAAATGCACATTTGAATCCACTGCATGTATTCAACTTTGTTAATCTCTTTTTGTGATTTCTTTATAGTGTCTGAATGGTAGGTCAGTATTTTTTATGTCATTTGTTTCGTCCACATGTTTTATTTAATTATATATCCTGTTATATTATATCTTGTAACCTTTTGCAAAAATTACTCCATAGCCAGATGGCCTTTTTGGGGGCCCACCAGCTGGAGTTTCTCTTTCATCCACAGTTTTGGGCTGCTAACACTTTTTTGTATCCCAGGGTTTCATACCAAAGGATCACAGAAATTCTAAACTTATATATATATATATATATATATATATATATATATATATATATATATATATTAATGATTTTCAAACACCAGACCTCTGCTTCCTACCACTATTCAAACATCCTTGATATCAGTTACATCATTTACAGACAGTTTCATTCATGAACAACAGTTCCATTATTCAGACATCCTTGACATCAGTTACATCATTTACAGTTTCATTCACGAACAACAGTTCCATTATTCAGACGTCCTTAACATCAGTTACATCATTTACAGACAGTTTCATTCACGAACAACAGTTCCATTATTCAGACATCCTTAACATCAGTTACATCATTTACAGACAGTTTCATTCATGAACAACAGTTCCATTATTCAGACATCCTTAACATCAGTTACATCATTTACAGACAGTTTCATTCATGAACAACAGTTCCATTATTCAGACGTCCTTGACATCAGTTACATCACTTACAGACAGTTTCATTCATGAACAACAGTTCCATTATTCAGACATCCTTAACATCAGTTACATCATTTACAGACAGTTTCATTCATGAACAACAGTTCCATTATTCAGACGTCCTTAACATCAGTTACATCATTTACAGACAGTTTCATTCATGCCATTATTCAGACGTCCTTAACATCAGTTACATCATTTACAGACAGTTTCATTCACGAACAACAGTTCCATTATTCAGAAAACAAAAAAGAAAAAAAAAAATCTTGCTTTTTTCCCACTTTCTGAAAGTTAAGAAAGTTCAGTTACAGATTTGCTGTTCTGAACTGTTTGGAAGTTTCTAGAAGGCCAGTCCTTGCTTGGGCTAAAGGGAAGTCTCTGTGTTCACCAGTGGGAGTGGTAAACACTGAACAGCCTGCCTGTCCCTGGAGGAGTGGTTACTACCTAGAAGCTGTAGTTTTATTGGCCATTTTGGGTCAATTCTAAACTCCTTGATCTCTCTCTCTTAAAACCCTACAACTCTCTTCTTGCGCAGTTTTGCGTACCGAGCAGCATCAGGGCAGCGCCGCCTAAACAGGTTTAAACTATTCCAGGCTCCACAAAGTCTGCTCTTCACTTTTTCCCTTAGAACTGTTCAAACTCTAAAAGTAATCCCTCTATTCTCTTTCTAAAGCCCTGCACTTGCTCAGCTCTTATAAGGAAACACTAACTAACTAAAGCACTACACCCTCCTTGACTTCTCATAAGTATTAGGCTCCTGATTGGTCCTTCCTGATCAAGTGAAAAATCAGTTCCCTTCCCTAATCAGATAAGTAAAAAAACAGTTCCCTATACTAATCTGGTATGTCCAAGGGTCAGTTTCAGGGTTACTCTCCAGTCCAGCTGGTGAATCTGGGAATTTTGAGGCAATGTTACAATTGCCTTATGTACACAGACAACCCTCTCCTCCTTCCAACAAACTCTAATACATGTGAGAGATGCAGTTACACAGCCAAACTGGAGGCAGAGCTCTCTCAACCCAAGACTGGCACAGTCAGTCAGGAGGAAAAGGTAACCACCCACACCACAAATCCAGTCTCACCTAGACCTATTGCATCTGCATACCCAACACATAAACACACAAAAACATACTCAGAGGCTCTAAATAAAAATCTGCCTAAACAGCAAAGACCTCCTAAGCAGATATCCAAGCAACAGCCACCTCTCAACAATACCCACGAATCACATATCTCACAAAATCAGTGTGCCTCACAGTCACAGCCCTTAAGGCCAAACAACACACCAAATACACTTGTTATAAGGGACTCTATTGTCCGGCACACTAACGTCCCGCTCACCAGACTGAACAAGGAGAAGGTCACTGTAAGCTGCCTGTGGTGCCAGGATCTGCCACATAATGCAAGCACTCAGGTCACTCCAAAGCAAGTACAAGTATGACTCCGTCATTGTCCATGCTGGTGTGAATGACCTGAGATGTACCTCCCTGGACTACATGAAAAGAGACATAGAGGAGCTCTCTGATCATGTAGCCCAGGCTGGTATGACCCTGACCATGAGTAGCATCTTGCCCTCGCCAAGAATGATGCCACAGTATAAAGACAAAATGATCAGTTTCAACAATTGGCTAAAGTATTGGTGTCATTCAAGGGGGATCCAGTGTCTGTCAGCCTGGGATGAAATGCTCGACAAGCCATGTTGCTTCACTAGGGACGGCTTGCACCTGTCACCCTTAGGCTTTCGTATACTGGCCAAGGCTCTTGCCACCCCCATAGTGCCTTTTTTAGGCAAGACTCAAAGGACAAACCCATCTCCATAGACAACCCAAGAATAAAAAAACTAAAGGTAATGCTACTCAATGCCAGAAGTCTAAACCTCAAAATGCACGCACTCGAGGCTCTCCTCAGTATGGAGAAAATCGATGTCTGTGCAATAACAGAAACCTGGTTCAAGGCTCCTGAGAGAAACCCAGCACTACCAAGTTATAACTCATACCATGTGTATCGGCCCCAAAACTCGGACCGAAGCACAAAAGGAGGGGGAGTATCTATGTTCATCAAAGATACCTACACCTCCAGGTTAGTGGCACTGCACAAAGCATCGGAAACCATCCATGTGCAACTAACAGCGGGCAAAACTGCCTTTCAGTTTGTAGCCTGCTACAGAACACCCTCCCTATTACAGGAACCCCACTTGGCATTCATGAGAACACTGGAGAATATGAAGGTCTCTCCAAACACTATGTTATTGGGTGACTTCAACTACCTAAACATTGACTGGGAAAACTACTCAAGCCCAAACGCCCTCACCCAACGGTTCCTTGAATTTATAAACTCTAACGCGGTGGAACAACTGGTCACCACTCCCACAAGAGGGAACAACATATTGGACCTGGTCATCACCAACATGGGGACTCTATGTTCCACACCAGAGGTAAACCCCTCATTGGTAAGATCAGATCATAAACAAATTTCCCTGGGCATCCATATCCCGTCCCCACCCCCAGCCAAGGAAATCACGGTAAAGAATTTCGCAAAAGCCAACTTTGCACTTCTCAAGACTGAGGTGGAATCCTTCAAAGCCCCCGGGCCAGAGGATAAAACAGCCCAATCTGCAGAATCCTTTACAAAGGCATTCTATGACCACCTGCAGGAATGCATGGATCGTGCTATCCCAAATAAAACCAAGACTCACTCCTCCAAAAACAGGAGACCTGTCTGGTGGATCCCGGCCATAAATAAGCTATATAACAGAAGGAGAAAGCTACTACATGACAGAGCAAAATTCCAAAAAGGGAAGGTATCTCTGATCAGTATTAGCAAGAAACTTTGATCCCTCATAAAATCATCAAAGGCCAGTTTCGAAAGAAAAATTGCCCTAGACACTAAAGATAATCACAAGGCCTTCTTTAGTTATGTCAGAAACATGGGTTGAAACTCCCAGATATGCTCTGAATTGTTGCATAACGGTACAAAATATACTGAACCTACAGACATAGCCAACATCTTGGTAGACAGATTCAGCGCAAACTTCTCCCCCCCTTCCCCCCCAAAGGAGCAAATGCCTATCCCAACTGAATGTAACCTCCCTGACATCACAGATGCACAGGTGAAAGCTGCCCTCTCCAAAGCAAAAAACACAGCATTTATGGGACCGGACGGTGTCCCAGGCTGTCTTACACAAGCTCCAAGAAGAACTGAACCCTCACATTAAGTCACTGTTCAAACATAGCCTTACTACAGGATATGTACCCAAAGAATGGCGTACAGCTACAGTGGTCCCACTCCACAAAGGTGGTGCCACAATGGACCCCGGGAACTATCGCCCCATATACCTGACTAGTCTGGTCTGTAAAGCTATGGAGTGTATTATCATGGAACTCATAAACAAAGGCATTGGGAGCCTCCAGACACAGGACCCTGCCCAATTCGGCTTTCTTAAGGGCAGATCTTGCCTCTTAAACCTAGTTGATTTCTTTGAAACAGTTACCAAAGCCATAGATGAGGGCAAGGTAGTCCACACAGCCTACCTGGACCTCGCAAAAGCCTTCGACACAATACCCCACTCGGGCATCATAAATAAGCTTACCAGCTTAAATATCAACCCTTATATCCCAAGATGGGTTGCAAACTGGCTCAAGGATAGAACCCACATGGTCAGAATCGCAGGTGCCATGTCCGAATCCAAACCAGTTACAAGTGGCGTCCCACAGGGCTCAGTTCTGGGACCTCTCTTGTTTGGTATATACTTCTCTGAGGTTCAGGCTAACATGGGGGGATTATGGCTGACAAAGTTTGCAGATGACTGCAAATTGGGGGCCATAATCGAATCTTCAGCTGACACAAGCATCCTCCAAAAGGGTCTCACAGAGACGGATGCTTGGTGCCAGAGCCACAGCCTCAAGCTAAATGCTAAAAGTGCATAGTCATCCCCTTTGGGAAAAACAAGGTGCCCACAAATTACCACATAGGTGGTAATCCATTAAGTACAGAAGAAGTAATTAGAGATTTGGGGACCAACGTAGATAGTAATCTCTCCTTTGATAATCACGTTGCCAAAGTGGTTAGAAAGACCTTCTATATAGCCCACCTTATCACGAAAGGGTTCGCATCTAGATCAAGAGAGGTCATTGTGCCCCTCTACTCGTCAATCATCAGGCCCATAATTGAATACAATGCCCCTTTTGGGATGTACCTTACCCGACACCTGCAGCAACTGGAGAGACCCCAAAAGTACCTCACCAAGAGGATCATGGGCTACAAACAGATGTCCTATGCAGCTCGACTAAAGAAACTCCGGGTCTACTCAGTTGCTTACCGCCTACTCAGAGGCGATCTATGCCTGACGTACAAAGCCATGTCAAACCCAGAATTAATGGACATGCTCCACCTCAAAAAATCCAAGTCCCTTAGAGCTACAGGGACTTAAACCTCAGCACAAAAATAAATAGGATATGCTGGAGGGACAGATTCATTTCCCAGAGGCTCCCCTCACTCTGGAATAAAAACCCAATTCATGTTAGACATAGCCCCTCGCTGACCCTCTTCAAGCGAAATCTGCACGCGTGGATAGGAAATCAGAAATTCACCCCTGGGATCTTTTCTGCGTCCCTGCTAGACAGAGGCACAGTAAACTAATCTTAAAGGGTACCTTCTGTGACCTACTTTACAGAGGCAGAGTAGGCTAATCTAATAGGGAGGTGGAAGCCAAATACACTCTGGCTAGGGTTATAAATGCCCTAGGGCAGCTAGCCTAGTATCTACCTATGAACCTATGAACATCCTTGACATCAGTTACATCATTTACAGAGTTTCATTTATGAACAACAGTTCTATTATTCAGACATCCTTGACATCAGTTACATCATTTACAGTTTCATTCACAAACAACAGTTCCATTATTCAGACATCCTTGACATCAGTTACATCATTTACAGACAGTTTCCTTCATGAACTACAGTTCCATTATTCAGACGTCCTTGACATCAGTTACATCACTTACAGACAGTTTCATTCACAAACAACAATTCCATTATTCAGACGTCCTTGACATCAGTTACATCACTTACAGACAGTTTCATTCATGAACAACAGTTCCATTATTCAGACGTCCTTGACATCAGTTACATCACTTACAGACAGTTTCATTCCTGAACAACAGTTCCATTATTCAGACGTCCTTGACATCAGTTACATCACTTACAGACAGTTTCATTCACAAACAACAGTTCCATTATTCAGACATACTTGACATCAGTTACATCACTTACAGACAGTTTCATTCATGAACAACAGTTCCATTATTCAGATATCCTTGACATCAGTTACATCACTTACAGACAGTTTCATTAATGAACAACAGTTCCATTATTCAGACGTCCTTGACATCAGTTACATCACTTACAGACAGTTTCATTCACGAGCAACAGTTCCATTATTTGGACATCCTTGACATCAGTTACATCATTTACAGACAGTTTCATTCACGAACAACAGTTCCATTATTCAGACATCCTTGACATCAGTTACATCATTTACAGACAGTTTCATTCACGAACAACAGTTCCATTATTCAGACGTCCTTGACATCAGTTACATCACTTACAGACAGTTTCATTCATGAACAAGTTCCATTATTCAGACATCCTTGACATCAGGTACATCACTTACAGACAGTTTCATTCATGAACAACAGTTCCATTATTCAGACATCCTTGACATCAGTTACATCATTTACAGACAGTTTCATTCACGAACAACAGTTCCATTATTCAGATATCCTTGACATCAGTTACATTATTTACAGACAGTTTCATTCAGGAACAACAGTTCCATTATTCAGACGTCCTTGACATCAGTTACATCACTTACAGACAGTTTAATTCATGAACAACAGTTCCATTATTCAGACGTCCTTGACATCAGTTACATCATGTACAGACAGTTTCATTCACGAGCAACAGTTCCATTATTCAGACATCCTTGACATCAGTTACATCACTTACAGACAGTTTCATTCACGAGCAACAGTTCCATTATTCAGACATCCTTGACATCAGTTACATCATTTACAGACAGTTTCATTCACAAACAACAGTTCCATAATTCAGACATCCTTGACATCAGTTACATCATTTACAGTTTCATTCACAAACAACAGTTCCATTATTCAGGCATCCTTGACATCAGTTACATCATTTACAGACAGTTTCATTCACGAACAACAGTTCCATTATTCAGACGTCCTTGACATCAGTTACATCACTTACAGACAGTTTAATTCACGAACAACAGTTCCATTATTCAGACATCCTTGACATCAGTTACATCATTTACAGACAGTTTCATTCACGAACAGTTCCATTATTCAGACGTCCTTGACATCAGTTACATCACTTACAGACAGTTTCATTCAGGAACAACAGTTCCATTATTCAGACATCCTTGACATCAGTTACATAATTTACAGTTTCTTTCACGTACAACAGTTCCATTATTCAGACGTCCTTGACATCAGTTACATCAGTTACAGACAGTTTAATTCACGAACAAGAGTTCCATTATTCAGACGTCCTTGACATCAGTTACATCAGTTACAGACAGTTTAATTCACGAACAACAGTTCCATTATTCAGACATCCTTGACATCAGTTACATCATTTACAGACAGTTTCATTCAGGAACAACAGTTCCATTATTCAGGCATCCTTGACATCAGTTACATCATTTACAGACAGTTTCATTCACGAACAACAGTTCCATTATTCAGATATCCTTGACATCAGTTACATCATTTACAGACAGTTTCATTCACGAACAACAGTTCCATTATTCAGATATCCTTGACATCAGTTACATCATTTACAGACAGTTTCATTCACGAACAGTTCCATTATTCAGACATCCTTGACATCAGTTACATAATTTACAGACAGTTTCATTCATGAACAACAGTTCCAAAATTCAGACATCCTTGACATCAGTTACATCACTTACAGACAGTTTCATTCACGAACAACATTTCCATAATTCAGACATCCTTGACATCAGTTACATCACTTACAGACAGTTTCATTCACGAACAACAGTTCCATTATTCAGATATCCTTGACATCAGTTACATTATTTACAGACAGTTTCATTCAGGAACAACAGTTCCATTATTCAGACATCCTTGACATCAGTTACATCATTTACAGACAGTTTCATTCACGAACAACAGTTCCATTATTCAGACGTCCTTGACATCAGTTACATAATTTACAGACAGTTTCATTCCTGAACAACAGTTTCATAATTCAGACATCCTTGACATCAGTTACATCACTTACAGACAGTTTCATTCAGGAACAACAGTTCCATTATTCAGACATCCTTGACATCAGTTACATCACTTACAGACAGTTTCATTCACGAACAACAGTTCCATTATTCAGACATCCTTGACATCAGTTACATCATTTACAGACAGTTTCATTCATGAACAGCTCCATTATTCAGACATCCTTGACATCAGTTACATCACTTACAGACAGTTTCATTCATGAACAACAGTTCCATTATTCAGACATCCTTGACATCAGTTACATCATTTACAGACAGTTTCATTCACGAACAACAGTTCCATTATTCAGACACCCTTGACATCAGTTACATCATTTACAGACAGTTTCATTCATGAACAGCTCAATTATTCAGACATCCTTGACATCAGTTACATCACTTACAGACAGTTTCATTCACGAACAACAGTTCCATTATTCAGACATCCTTAACATCAGTTGCATAATTTACAGGCAGTTTCATACACGAACAACAGTTCCATTATTCAGACATCCTTGACATCAGCTACATCAGTTACAGACAGTTTCATTCACGTACAACAGTTCCATTATTCAGACGTCCTTGACATCAGTTACATCAGTTACAGACAGTTTAATTCACGAACAGTTCCATTATTCAGACGTCCTTGACATCAGTTACATCATTTACAGACAGTTTCATTCACGAACAACAGTTCCATTATTCAGACGTCCTTGACATCAGTTACATCAGTTACAGACAGTTTCATTCACGAACAACAGTTCCATTATTCAGACATCCTTGACATCAGTTACATCATTTACAGACAGTTTCATTCATGAACAGCTCCATTATTCAGACATCCTTGACATCAGTTACATCACTTACAGACAGTTTCATTCACGAACAACAGTTCCATTATTCAGACATCCTTAACATCAGTTACATAATTTACAGGCAGTTTCATACACGAACAACAGTTCCATTATTCAGACATCCTTGACATCAGCTACATCAGTTACAGACAGTTTCATTCACGTACAACACTTCCATTATTCAGACGTCCTTGACATCAGTTACATCAGTGACAGACAGTTTAATTCACGAACAGTTCGATTATTCAGACGTCCTTGACATCAGTTACATCATTTACAGACAGTTTCATTCACGAACAACAGTTCCATTATTCAGACGTCCTTGACATCAGTTACATCAGTTACAGTCAGTTTAATTCATGAACAACAGTTCCATTATTCAGACATCCTTAACATTAGTTACATTATTTACAGACAGTTTCCTTCATGAACTACAGTTCCATTATTCAGACATCCTTGACATCAGTTACATCATTTGTAGACAGTTTCATTCATGAACAACAGTTCCATTATTCAGACGTCCTTGACATCAGTTAAATCAGTTACAGACAGTTTAATTCACGAACAACAGTTCCATTATTCAGACGTCCTTGACATCAGTTACATCATTTACAGACAGTTTCATTCATGAACAACAGTTCCATTATTCAGACATCCTTGACATCAGTTACATCATTTACAGACAGTTTCATTCACAAACAACAGTTCCATTATTCAGACGTCCTTGACATCAGTTACATCACTTACAGACAGTTTCATTCACGAACAACAGTTCCATTATTCAGACATCCTTGACATCAGTTACATCATTTACAGACAGTTTCATTCACGAGCAACAGTTCCACTATTCAGACATCCTTGACATCAGTTACATCATTTACAGACAGTTTCATTCACGAACAACAGTTCCATTATTCAGACATCCTTGACATCAGTTACATCATTTGCAGACAGTTTCATTCACGAACAACAGTTCCATAATTCAGACATCCTTGACATCAGTTACATCACTTAAAGACAGTTTCATTCATGAACAACAGTTCCATTATTCAGATGTCCTTGACATCAGTTACATCATTTACAGACAGTTTAATTCACGAACAACAGTTCCATTATTCAGACGTCCTTGACATCAGTTACATCAGTTACAGACAGTTTAATTCACGAACAACAGTTCCATTATTCAGACATCCTTAACATCAGTTACATTATTTACAGACAGTTTCCTTCATGAACTACAGTTCCATTATTCAGACATCCTTGACATCAGTTACATCATTTGTAGACAGTTTCATTCATGAACAACAGTTCCATTATTCAGACGTCCTTGACATCAGTTACATCAGTTACAGTTTAATTCACGAACAACAGTTCCATTATTCAGACGTCCTTGACATCAGTTACATCATTTACAGACAGTTTCATTCACGAACAACAGCTCCATTATTCAGACATCCTTGACATCAGTTACATCATTTACAGACAGTTTCATTCACAAACAACAGTTCCATTATTCAGACGTCCTTGACATCAGTTACATCACTTACAGACAGTTTCATTCACGAACAACAGTTCCATTATTCAGACATCCTTGACATAAGTTACATCATTTACAGACAATTTCATTCACGAGCAACAGTTCCACTATTCAGACATCCTTGACATCAGTTACATCATTTACAGACAGTTTCATTCACAAACAACAGTTCCATTATTCAGACATCCTTGACATCAGTTACATCATTTGCAGACAGTTTCATTCACGAACAACAGTTGCATAATTCAGACATCCTTGACATCAGTTACATCATTTACAGTTTCTTTCACGAACAACAGTTCCATTATTCAGACATCCTTAACAACAGTTACATCATTTACAGACAGTTTCATTCACAAACAACAGTTCCATTATTCAGACATCCTTAACATCAGTTACATCATTTACAGACAGTTTCATTCAGGAACAACAGTTCTATTATTCAGATGTCCTTGACATCAGTTACATCATGTACAGACAGTTTCATTCACGAACAACAATTCCATTATTCAGACATCCTTGACATCAGTTACATCATTTACAGACAGTTTCATTCATGAACAACAGTTCCATTATTCAGACGTCCTTGTCATCAGTTACATCATTTATAGTCAGTTTCATTCATGAGCAACAGTTCCATAATTCAGACATCCTTGACATCAGTTACATCATTTGTAGACAGTTTCATTCACGAACAACAGTTCCATAATTCAGACATCCTTAACATCAGTTACTTCATTTACAGACAGTTTCATTCACAAACAACAGTTCCATAATTCAGACATCCTTAACATCAGTTACATCATTTACAGTTTCTTTCACGAACAACAGTTCCATTATTCAGACATCCTTAACAACAGTTACATCATTTACAGACAGTTTCATTCATGAACAACAGTTCTATTATTCAGATGTCCTTCACATCAGTTACATCATGTACAGACAGTTTCATTCATGAACAACAATTCCATGATTCAGACGTCCTTAACATCAGTTACGTCATTTACAGACAGTTTCATTTATGAACAACAGTTCCATTATTCAGACATCCTTGACATCAGTTACATCATTTACAGACAGTTTCATTCATGAACAACAGTTCCATTTTTCAGACATCCTTGACATCAGTTGCATCACTTACAGACAGTTTAATTCACAAACAACAATTCCATTATTCAGACGTCCTTAACATCAGTTACATCATTTACAGACAGTTTCATTCATGAACAACAGTTCCATTATTCAGACATCCTTGACATCAGTTACATCATTTACAGACAGTTTCATTCACGAACAACAGTTCCATTATTCAGACATCCTTAACATCAGTTACATAATTTACAGACAGTTTCATTCATGAACAACAGTTCCATTAGTCAGACATCCTTAACATCAGTTACATCATTTACAGACAGTTTCATTCACAAACAACAGTTCCATAATTCAGACATCCTTAAGATCAGCTGCATCATTTACAGTTTCATTCATGAACAGTTTCATTATTCAGACGTCCTTAACATCAGTTACATCATTTACAGTTTCATTCACAAACAACAGTTCCATTATTCAGACATCCTTAACATTAGTTACATCATTTACAGACAGTTTCATTCACAAACAACAGTTCCATAATTCAGATATCCTTGACATCAGTTACATCATTTACAGACAGTTTCATTCCCGAACAACAGTTCCATTATTCAGACATCCTTGACATCAGTTACATCATTTACAGACAGTTTCATTCATGAACAACAGTTCCATTATTCAGACGTCCTTGACATCAGTTACATCATTTACAGTTTCATTCATGAACAACAGTTCCATTATTCAGACATCCTTGACATCAGTTACATCATTTACAGACAGTTTCATTCATGAACAACAGTTCCATTATTCAGACGTCCTTGACATCAGTTACATCATTTACAGACAGTTTCATTCACGAACAACAGTTCCATTATTCAGACATCCTTAACATCAGTTACATCATTTACAGACAGTTTCATTCAAGAACAACAGTTCCATTATTCAGACGTCCTTGACATCAGTTACATCATTTACAGACAGTTTCATTCATGAACAACAGTTCCATTATTCAGACGTCCTTAACATCAGTTACATCATTTACCGACAGTTTCATTCACAAACAACAGTTCCATAATTCAGACATCCTTAACATCAGTTACATCATTTACAGTTTCATTCACGAACAACAATTCCATTATTCAGACATCCTTAACATCAGTTACATCATTTACAGACAGTTTCATTCACAAACAACAGTTCCATTATTCAGACGTCCTTGACATCAGTTACATTATTTACAGACAGTTTCCTTCACAAACAACAGTTCCATAATTCAGACATCCTTAACATCAGTTACATCATTTACAGTTTCATTCATAAACAACAGTTCCATAATTCAGACATCCTTAACATCAGTTACATCATTTACAGACAGTTTCATTCACAAACAACAGTTCCATAATTCAGACTTCCTTAACATCAGTTACATCATTTACAGTTTCATTCACAAACAACAGTTCCATTATTCAGACATCCTTAACATCAGTTGCATCATTTACAGACAGTTTCATTCACAAACAACAGTTCCATTATTCAGACGTCCTTGACATCAGTTACATCATTTGCAGACAGTTTCATTCATGAACAACAGTTCCATTATTCAGACATCCTTAACATCAGTTACATCATTTACAGACAGTTTCATTAATGAACAACAGTTCCATTATTCAGACATCCTTGACATCAGTTACATCATTTACAGACAGTTTCCTTCATGAACAACAGTTCCATTATTCAGACATCCTTGACATCAGTTACATCATTTACAGACAGTTTCATTCACAAACAACAGTTCCATAATTCAGACATCCTTGACATCAGTTACATCATTTACAGTTTCTTTCACGAACAACAGTTCCATAATTCAGACATCCTTAACATCAGTTACATAATTTACAGACAGTTTTATTCACGAACAACAGTTCCACTATTCAGATATCCTTGACATCAGTTACATTATTTACAGACAGTTTCATTCAGGAACAACAGTTCCATTATTCAGACATCCTTGACATCAGTTACATCATTTACAGACAGTTTCATTCACGAACAACAGTTCCATTATTCAGATATCCTTGACATCAGTTACATCATTTACAGACAGTTTCTTTCACAAACAACAGTTCCATAATTCAGACATCCTTAACATCAGTTACATTATTTACAGACAGTTTCATTCACAAACAACAGTTCCATAATTCAGACTTCCTTGACATCAGTTACATCATTTACAAACAGTTTCATTCACAAACAACAGTTCCATTATTCAGACATCCTTAACATCAGTTACATCATTTACAGTTTCATTCACAAATAACAATTCCATTATTCAGACATCCTGAACATCAGTTACATCACTTACAGACAGTTTCTTTCATGAACAACAGTTCCATTATTCAGACATCCTTGACATCAGTTACATCATTTACAGTTTTATTCACGAACAACAGTTCCATTATTCAGACATCCTTGACATCAGTTACATCATTTACAGACAGTTTCATTCACGAACAACAGTTCCATTATTCAGACATCCTTAACATCAGTTACATCATTTACAGACAGTTTCATTCACGAACAACAGTTCCATAATTCAGACATCCTTGACATCAGTTACATCATTTACAGACAGTTTCATTCATGAACAACAATTCCATTATTCAGACATCCTTGACATCAGTTACATCATTTACAGACAGTTTCATTCATGAACAACAGTTCCATTATTCAGGCATCCTTGACATCAGTTACATCATTTACAGACAGTTTCTTTCACGTAACAGTTCCATTATTCAGACATCCTTAACATCAGTTACATTATTTACAGACAGTTTCATTCATGAACAACAGTTCCATAATTCAGACGTCCTTGACATCAGTTACATCATTTACAGACAGTTTCATTCACGAACAACAGCTCCATTATTCAAACATCCTTGACATCAGTTACATAATTTACAGACAGTTTCTTTCACGCATAACAGTTCCATTATTCAGACGTCCTTGACATCAGTTACATCATTTGTAGACAGTTTCATTCACGAACAACAGTTCCATAATTCAGACATCCTTGACATTAGTTACATCATTTACAGACAGTTTCATTCATGAACAACAGTTCCATTATTCAGACATCCTTGACATCAGTTACATCACTTACAGACAGTTTCATTCATGAACAACAGTTCCATTATTCAGACATCCTTGACATCAGTTGCATCACTTACAGTTTCATTCATGAACAACAGTCCCATTATTCAGATATCCTTGACATCAGTTACATAATTTACAGACAGTTTTATTCAAGAACAACAGTTCCATTATTCAGATGTCCTTGACATCAGTTACATCACTTACAGACAATTTCATTCATGAACAACAGTTCTATTATTCAGACGTCCTTGACATCAGTTACATCACTTACAGTTTCATTCATGAACAACAGCTCCATTATTCAGACATCCTTGACATCAGTTACATCATTTACAGACAGTTTCATTAATGAACAACAGTTCCATTATTCAGACGTCCTTGACATCAGTTACATAATTTACAGACAGTTTCTTTCACTTACTACAGTTCCATTATTCAGACGTCCTTGACATCAGTTACATCATTTACAGACAGTTTCATTCACGAGCAACAGTTCCATTATTCAGATATCCTTGACATCAGTTACATCATTTACAGACAGTTTCATTCACGAACAACAGTTCCATTATTCAGACGTCCTTAACATCAGTTACATCAGTTACAGTTTCATTCACGAACAACAGTTCCATTATTCAGACGTCCTTGACATCAGTTACATCATTTACAGACAGTTTCATTTATGAACAACAGTTCCATGATTCAGACGTCCTTAACATCAGTTACGTCATTTACAGACAGTTTCATTTACGAACAACAGTTCCATTATTCAGACATCCTTGACATCAGTTACATCATTTACAGACAGTTTCATTCATGAACAACAGTTCCATTTTTCAGACATCCTTGACATCAGTTGCATCACTTACAGACAGTTTAATTCACAAACAACAATTCCATTATTCAGACGTCCTTAACATCAGTTACATCATTTACAGACAGTTTCATTCATGAACAACAGTTCCATTATTCAGACATCCTTGACATCAGTTACATCATTTACAGACAGTTTCATTCACGAACAACAGTTCCATTATTCAGACATCCTTAACATCAGTTACATAATTTACAGACAGTTTCATTCATGAACAACAGTTCCATTAGTCAGACATCCTTAACATCAGTTACATCATTTACAGACAGTTTCATTCACAAACAACAGTTCCATAATTCAGACATCCTTAAGATCAGCTGCATCATTTACAGTTTCATTCATGAACAGTTTCATTATTCAGACGTCCTTAACATCAGTTACATCATTTACAGTTTCATTCACAAACAACAGTTCCATTATTCAGACATCCTTAACATTAGTTACATCATTTACAGACAGTTTCATTCACAAACAACAGTTCCATAATTCAGATATCCTTGACATCAGTTACATCATTTACAGACAGTTTCATTCCCGAACAACAGTTCCATTATTCAGACATCCTTGACATCAGTTACATCATTTACAGACAGTTTCATTCATGAACAACAGTTCCATTATTCAGACGTCCTTGACATCAGTTACATCATTTACAGTTTCATTCATGAACAACAGTTCCATTATTCAGACATCCTTGACATCAGTTACATCATTTACAGACAGTTTCATTCATGAACAACAGTTCCATTATTCAGACATCCTTGACATCAGTTACATCATTTACAGACAGTTTCATTCACGAACAACAGTTCCATTATTCAGACATCCTTAACATCAGTTACATCATTTACAGACAGTTTCATTCAAGAACAACAGTTCCATTATTCAGACGTCCTTGACATCAGTTACATCATTTACAGACAGTTTCATTCATGAACAACAGTTCCATTATTCAGACGTCCTTAACATCAGTTACATCATTTACAGACAGTTTCATTCACAAACAACAGTTCCATAATTCAGACATCCTTAACATCAGTTACATCATTTACAGTTTCATTCATGAACAACAATTCCATTATTCAGACATCTTTAACATCAGTTACATCATTTACAGACAGTTTCATTCACAAACAACAGTTCCATTATTCAGACGTCCTTGACATCAGTTACATTATTTACAGACAGTTTCCTTCACAAACAACAGTTCCATAATTCAGACATCCTTAACATCAGTTACATCATTTACAGTTTCATTCATAAACAACAGTTCCATAATTCAGACATCCTTAACATCAGTTACATCATTTACAGACAGTTTCATTCACAAACAACAGTTCCATAATTCAGACTTCCTTAACATCAGTTACATCATTTACAGTTTCATTCACAAACAACAGTTCCATTATTCAGACATCCTTAACATCAGTTGCATCATTTACAGACAGTTCCATTCACAAACAACAGTTCCATTATTCAGACGTCCTTGACATCAGTTACATCATTTACAGACAGTTTCATTCATGAACAACAGTTCCATTATTCAGACATCCTTAACATCAGTTACATCATTTACAGACAGTTTCATTAATGAACAACAGTTCCATTATTCAGACATCCTTGACATCAGTTACATCATTTACAGACAGTTTCCTTCATGAACAACAGTTCCATTATTCAGACATCCTTGACATCAGTTACATCATTTACAGACAGTTTCATTCACAAACAACAGTTCCATAATTCAGACATCCTTGACATCAGTTACATCATTTACAGTTTCTTTCACGAACAACAGTTCCATAATTCAGACATCCTTAACATCAGTTACATAATTTACAGACAGTTTCATTCACGAACAACAGTTCCACTATTCAGATATCGTTGACATCAGTTACATTATTTACAGACAGTTTCATTCAGGAACAACAGTTCCATTATTCAGACATCCTTGACATCAGTTACATCATTTACAGACAGTTTCATTCACGAACAACAGTTCCATTATTCAGATATCCTTGACATCAGTTACATCATTTACAGACAGTTTCTTTCACAAACAACAGTTCCATAATTCAGACATCCTTAACATCAGTTACATTATTTACAGACAGTTTCATTCACGAACAACAGTTCCATAATTCAGACTTCCTTGACATCAGTTACATCATTTACAAACAGTTTCATTCACAAACAACAGTTCCATTATTCAGACATCCTTAACATCAGTTACATCATTTACAGTTTCATTCACAAATAACAATTCCATTATTCAGACATCCTGAACATCAGTTACATCACTTACAGACAGTTTCTTTCATGAACAACAGTTCCATTATTCAGACATCCTTGACATCAGTTACATCATTTACAGTTTTATTCACGAACAACAGTTCCATTATTCAGACATCCTTGACATCAGTTACATCATTTACAGACAGTTTCATTCACGAACAACAGTTCCATTATTCAGACATCCTTAACATCAGTTACATCATTTACAGACAGTTTCATTCACGAACAACAGTTCCATAATTCAGACATCCTTGACATCAGTTACATCATTTACAGACAGTTTCATTCATGAACAACAATTCCATTATTCAGACATCCTTGACATCAGTTACATCATTTACAGACAGTTTCATTCATGAACAACAGTTCCATTATTCAGGCATCCTTGACATCAGTTACATCATTTACAGACAGTTTCTTTCACGTACAACAGTTCCATTATTCAGACATCCTTAACATCAGTTACATTATTTACAGACAGTTTCATTCATGAACAACAGTTCCATAATTCAGACGTCCTTGACATCAGTTACATCATTTACAGACAGTTTCATTCACGAACAACAGCTCCATTATTCAAACATCCTTGACATCAGTTACATAATTTACAGACAGTTTCTTTCACGTACAACAGTTCCATTATTCAGACGTCCTTGACATCAGTTACATCATTTGTAGACAGTTTCATTCACGAACAACAGTTCCATAATTCAGACGTCCTTGACATTAGTTACATCATTTACAGACAGTTTCATTCATGAACAACAGTTCCATTATTCAGACATCCTTGACATCAGTTACATCACTTACAGACAGTTTCATTCATGAACAACAGTTCCATTATTCAGACATCCTTGACATCAGTTGCATCACTTACAGTTTCATTCATGAACAACTGTCCCATTATTCAGATATCCTTGACATCAGTTACATAATTTACAGACAGTTTTATTCATGAACAACAGTTCCATTATTCAGATGTCCTTGACATCAGTTACATCACTTACAGACAATTTCATTCATGAACAACAGTTCTATTATTCAGACGTCCTTGACATCAGTTACATCACTTACAGTTTCATTCACGAACAACAGCTCCATTATTCAGACATCCTTGACATCAGTTACATCATTTACAGACAGTTTCATTAATGAACAACAGTTCCATTATTCAGACGTCCTTGACATCAGTTACATAATTTACAGACAGTTTCTTTCACGTACTACAGTTCCATTATTCAGACGTCCTTGACATCAGTTACATCATTTGTAGACAGTTTCATTCACGAACAACAGTTCCATAATTCAGACGTCCTTGACATCAGTTACATCATTTACAGACAGTTTCATTCACGAACAACAGTTCCACTATTCAAACATCCTTGACATCAGTTAAATCACTTACAGACAATTTCATTCATGAACAACAGTTCTATTATTCAGATGTCCTTGACATCAGTTACATCATTTACAGACAGTTTCATTCACGAACAACAGTTCCATAATTCAGACGTCCTTGACATCAGTTACATCATTTACAGACAGTTTCATTCACGAGCAACAGTTCCATTATTCAGATATCCTTGACATCAGTTACATCATTTACAGACAGTTTCATTCACGAACAACAGTTCCATTATTCAGACGTCCTTAACATCAGTTACATCAGTTACAGTTTCATTCACGAACAACAGTTCCATTATTCAGACGTCCTTGACATCAGTTACATCATTTACAGACAGTTTCATTTATGAACAACAGTTCCATTATTCAGACATCCTTGACATCAGTTACATCATTTACAGACAGTTTCATTCACGAACAACAATTCCATTATTCAGACATCCTTAACATCAGTTACATTATTTACAGACAGTTTCATTCATGAACAACAGTTCTATTATTCAGATGTCCTTGACATCAGTTACATCATTTACAGACAGTTTCATTCATGAACAGCTCCATTATTCAGACGTCCTTAACATCAGTTGCATTACAGTTTCATTCACAAACAACAGTTCCATTATTCAGACATCCTTAACATTAGTTACATCATTTACAGACAGTTTCATTCACAAACCACAGTTCCATTATTCAGACGTCCTTGACATCAGTTACATCATTTACATACAGTTTCATTTACAAACAACAGTTCCATTATTCAGACGTCCTTGACATCAGTTACATCACTTACAGATAGTTTCATTCATGAACAACAGTTCCATTATTCAGACATCCTTGACATCAGTTACATCAGTTACAGACAGTTTAATTCACGAACAACAGTTCCATTATTCAGATATCCTTGACATCAGTTACATCATTTACAAACAGTTTCATTCACAAACAACAGTTCCATTATTCAGACGTCCTTGACATCAGTTACATCATTTACAGACAGTTTCATTCATGAACAACAGTTCCATTATTCAGACGTCCTTGACATCAGTTACATCACTTACAGACAGTTTCATTCACGAACAACAGTTCCATTATTCAGACGTCCTTGACATCAGTTACATCAGTTACAGACAGTTTCATTCACAAACAACAGTTCCATTATTAAGACGTCCTTGACATCAGTTACATCATTTACAGACAGTTTCATTCATGAACAACAGTTCCATTATTCAGACATCCTTGACATCAGTTACATCACTTACAGACAGTTTCATTCATGAACAACAGTTCCATAATTAACTACCAGTGTTTTTTATGGAAGTTTGTGTCGAGATGTATATATAGCTTAGACAAGTTTGCAGCATTATTACCTGCTGCCAAAAGGTTTACGCCAAAGATATTGTTACCAATGTTTCTCAGGTGTCAAAACATGCTTTAAACAGTGCCTTGACAGAGGCTGATACTATTGCTAGAAATGCTGCATTGTCACTGGTGATCAGGAGGAATGTTTGGTTGCAGAGACAGAACTTTCCTGATGAGTTAAAAAATGAGATTTTAAATGCTCCACTTGAGTTTGATTGTGAGTCTGGTACAACAGCTAACCAGATCCTTAAATACTGGGATGACAGACATAAACTCATGTAAAGAGTGTCAAAAATATTTCATATTCCCAAATTTCCCTCCTTTAAGCAGGATAATTTGGGTGGCCTTGCAAACACAAATCCCAGCCAAACAAAAAACAAGGCAATACAAAGAAACAGCAGGACAAAAACCCCATCAAGTCAAACAAGAGGGGGTTCTTTCTCAAAAAGGATAATACCCTTTCAACTTATGACTATGCTGAGGCATAGTACCCATCGTATTCAAGTCCCCCTCTGGGTGCTATCTCTCTAAAGTTAGTTCTCAACAAGGTGGTTTGGCTGTCAGTAGTTTCTGCTCACTATTGTTGGCTGGGGTTACAGATAGCAGTAGAAAGAACATCCACCTCCATTCAAAGGGGTTTCCCCTCATCTGCCAGACCAAACTTACTTATTCCCTTTGATTCTCTGTAAAATGCTAGACTCGGGTCATAGAACTGGTCCCTCCATTGGAACTAATGAGAGGTTTCTACTCCAAAATTTTCCTGGTCCTCAAAAAGGTTTTGTGGAGACCGGTGTTGCACCTTTCCTTTCTGAATCTATATGTCAAGGTCCCCAAATTCAAGACTCTCACCATGCAGACAGGAAACCTGTTTGCTTTTGCATTTTTTCTTTGGGGGAATGATTGGCTGACAAGCCGCTGCTTCATGGTGACCCTGGACTTGAAGGATGCATATCATCATAAACCCATTTGCTCATCACTTGAGGAGATATCTGAGATTTGTTGTGTCTGGTTCACACTATCAGTTCTCTGCATTGCCCTTTGGACTGTTCATGGCACCTCGAATGTTTACCAAATGCCTTGCCCTGGCAGTGGCTCACTACCGGATTCTGGGCATTCACATTTTTCCTTACTTGGATGACATGCTGACCTGTGTGGACTGTGCATCCAGGTGTTTGGATTCACTAGAGACCTCGGCCGTACTCTCCCAGCTAGAGTTCAAATCGAACGTCTGAAAGTCATGTCTGACACTCTCTCAAAGACTAATCTTTCCTGGGTGCTTATCTGACTCGTACAAGAAAATAGCCTTTCTTCCAGAAGACAAGATACTGTCTTAACAGAAAGCATTCCTGGAATTCTCCAAGTGGAATGTTGTCTCATCAAGAGAATTCTTTAAAACTCTTGGACTAATGGCATGCATGATTCTCATGATACCACTGGCCCAGTTTCACATGAGAAGAATTCAATGGCATGTCTGAAATCATTGGACGCAGCACCTTCATTTCCTTGAATCCCAGTTGTCGGTGCTGCCTTTCATTAGGCAAGAGTTGCAGTGCTGGAGAGATCAGTTGCATATCAGTCCGGGAGTTCCTTTCTCCACCCCAGTTCCAGTGCAATCTATCTGGGCAGATTTGAACGACTTCACATAGGGAGCTGTATCAACGGGGATGCAAGTGCAATCTACTTGGGCGCCCCAGGATGCATGGAAGCATATCAGTCTCAAGGAGATATCAGCACTGGAGGCCCCAGGATGCATGAACGCTCAAGGAGATATCAGCACTGGGGGCCCCAGGATGCATGAACGTACATTAATATCAAGAAGATGCTGGCAATGATTCACACCTTGAAAGTCCTTTACCACCTATGGACTTCGGGTCCTTCTCTGGTGGTCATGGACAATGCCACAGTGATCTAGTACCTCAAAAAACAAGGGGGTACAAGGTCATGCCCTCTGTGCTGGTTGGCAGTGATGTTCTGGGAGCTGGCATACAAGATTCACTGATTCTTCAGTTATTATGCATCCTGCCAGATGAAAAAGTTTTGGAAGACATGCTAAGCAGATCCTTGGCTGACCTGCACAAGTAGCATCTCAAGGCAGTGATGTTCCAGGATCTAGTCCAGATGTAGAAAATCCCTCAAATAAATGTTTACCACCTTTCAAAACAATCAGTTGATGAAATTCTGTTCCAGACATCCTTGTATCCATGCTTGGAGGAGAGACATAGTCTCATTCCCTTGGAATGAAATGTTCCTGTATACATTTCCACACTTTTCACTAATTCACAAGGTACTTCTTAAGGCCCCAGAAGACATACCAAAAGTCACTATGATGCTTTACTATTGACCGACACAGTCTTGACAATGTTTTAATGGTATTGGCCAAGGACAATTACCATAGACTTTCTCACACTCTGGATCTGCTCACTTAGTCTCAGAGGTGACTACTGCACCCCAGTTTGTCGAAGCTTCAACTGACATCCTGGATGATTCAGTCTTGACTCTGTTTAGGCATTTGTTTCATCAGGATGTGAAGCAGTTGTTAAAGGTGGTCAGAAAACCTGGTACTAGAAAATAAAGAAGTTATGTACTCACCATAACGTTCCATCTGAGTAGGTAACTTAATTTGTCAGCAACCTGTGGATATCGGATCCGAATCGGATATGAGCCGGCAGCTTTATTCAGCTAAGATCCGAACTCCAAGCTCCTCCCCCTTACCCATAACCCCCTGCCATCTCTCTCTCTGTCCTCAGATCGAGTTTGCTATAGTATCACAGAATACTACTAACAAAGGATCAGCTGAACATCCTAACCTGATGTCATCTGGAAAAAAGAAGCACAAAGATCCTTCAAGGATGAACTACAGGTTAGGGGGACAGAGGGGGGGGGGTTGGTTGCTGACAAATGAAGTTACCTACTCAGATGGAACGTTATGGTGAGTACATAACTTCTTTATCTGAAGTAGTTAACTTAATTTGTTCATCAACCTGTGGGACAGAGTCCCCAGCTACCATAAACTTGGGAGGTCCTCATGGAAGAATATTCTGGAGCACTGCAGAGCCAAAGGACACCCTCCCTCTGGAAATTATATCCGACTTGTAATGGGTAATAAAAGTATGAGATGAAGCCCAAGTGGCTGCTGAACAAATGTCATCCAAGGACACTCTGGAAAAAAAGGCAGCAGAAGTAGAAATCGATCGAGTAGAATGAGCGTGAACTCCGACAGGTTCAGGTCGGCCAGAACTCTTATATGTGAGAAGTATACATTGGGAAATCCATCTGGACAATGTAACTTTTGACACAGGTTTACCCAAAAAGGGTTTAGCAAAGGATGCAAGGAGTTGCTCAGATTTCCTATGTTCAGCAGTCCTGTGTAAGTAGAACCTCAATTGTCTGTGCACATCCAGAGAATGTAGTCTGTATTCACTCTTGTTATGATAATTTGGGAAAAAAAACGATAAACTGATAGATTGATTAATGTTGGACTCAGAGGCAACCTTAGGCAAAAAGGAGGGATTGGTCCTGAGGGAAACTCTGTCTTTATGAAAGACCAGGTATGGAGGTTTGGCACAGGGCTTGAAGCTCTGAAACCCTTCTAGCCGAAGTGATGGCAATGAGAAAAGCCGTTTTCCAAGATAAATATTTTAGATCCACCGAAGCTGCAGGTTCAAAAGGAGGGCCAGATAGAGCCTGGAGAACAAGGGTTAAATCCCACAGAGGGACTGCATCCTTAACAGGAAGCCTTAACAGGAAAGTACCTTTTAAGAAAGTCTTGCAGATCTTAGAAGAGGCTAAAGGAACGAGATCACTTCCCACATGAAAGTGGGAAATCACTGCTAATTGGACTTTGACCGTAGAGGAGCTAGCACCTTGGTCGAATAAATATGACAAAAAATCTAATACTGCTGGTATCGGAGCAGTAAAGGGATCCAAATTTCTATGCTACACCCAGATCGAAAAACGTTTCCATTTACTCTTATAGACATTCCTAGTAGAAGGTTTATGAGCGGCTACTAAAATAGCCTTAACAGAAGACGAGATACTGGAGTCCTAGCTATTATTAGAACAGGATCAACCAAGCTGTAAGCTTGAGATTGTCCAGGTTTGGGGTTGTCATTCCTAGGGGGTGAGATACCAGATCCGGAGTGGGATCCAAAATCCATGGAGGATTCACTAGATGAGACCATAGGCAAGGGAACCACATTTGACGAGGCCAGAATGGGGCTGTGAGGATCACTCTGCTCCCCAACCGACGAGCTTTCTGCAAGAATTTTACCATCAGAGGAAGAGGCAGATAAGCATAAAGTAGACCTGATGGCCAAACATGCACTAGAGCAGGGGTGTCCAACCTTTTCAGTTGCAAGGGCCGCATTGAGTCAACAAAAATGGTCTGGGGGCAAACGGCAGGTAAGGACAAAAAAAAAAAAAAAAAAAAAAAATGGTCTCACATTAACTGAAGAGCAAAAAAAAAAAAAAAAACAAACACAGGTTTATGCGGACTAATGTGGCTGTATTGTAGGTTAATTTGAACAATAAATAAATTAATAAATATAAATAAATTAATAAATGCATAATATTTGCCCTAAAATTCAATATCTCATTCTAAACAGGTACAAAATGTCACACAACAACAATCTTAGAGCTGTATACTTTTGTAACATCTCGTTTTACAGTAGCTTATTAAATTAGATGCCAGAGAAAGTATTTAAGTTCTCCAGAAGCATAGTTCTAAGGGAGCAAAATATTTATGTACAACCATGCTTTTTGGCATCAATAGTAAAAATCAGACCAGCTTGCTTATGCTGTTAAAAAATTAAAAACAATAGGAGTTCCACAAAATGTGAACAATGTGCAGCTAAGATAATTTTTTCTTTTTTTTTTTGTTAAAATTTCACACCTAATTTTTTGTTAAAATATGACACCTATTACATCAACAAAAAATTAAAACTAATTTAAAATGGCTTCCTAGTTATGGAACACTCATGCTCCATTTAGCAAGATATTTTTTCTGGAAAATGAACTAGATCAGCTCCACCTTTTGATTAACTTAACAGTCTTTCCCTCTCACTCCTAGAAACAAGGAAAGGAAATACTAAAACTTAAACAGAGAAGTGATAAATGACAACTGTGTGCTGCACAGAACTGAAAATGCAAACTTCACAACCATACTGAGTATTCAAACGCAATGTCTAAAGGTGTTCTGATCAACAAATCCACATTTGTATATTTTTACACTTTTAAACAAGACCAATGGTAGCAATTTGAGAAAGTGATAAAAAAGGCATTATTTTTACCCACCTCTCCTATCTGGAGACACAAAAAAAGAAACCAGTAACAACTTCAACAATTGTATTAAAAGCACCCCAGTTATCCCAACATTAAAGATTCCTTTGCCAACCAATTCTATTAGGAGTCCCCCAGTCATTCAGCACAGAATACTTTCTGTCAATACAAACACCACTGCATAACATAAGACTATTCTCTTATTCTTTACTAAACTGTATGAAGATATATTGGGGAAAAAAAAACTTGAATAAACAAACCCAAAGTGAAAAGCAATGTACTTATCTCACTGGTGCTTACTTGTCCTGGCTGGCCATGAAATATTTATGAAAGTGCTGACACTGATTAAACAGGGGACTAGCCGGGCTGCATCACTGGTGCTGTTAATTTGTTTGACAATCCAGGCTAAATTACAGTTAAGATACAAACATATTTAGAATCTTCAGAGATACTATGGATAAGATGCGAAGCTGTTTGCAAGTATTACATTTACTCTGTGAATAATGTGCATGCATTTAGGCACCAGCGTGTAATCAGTGCAAATACAGCAAGCGATTTTATTAACAAGAACTACTTGGAACCAAGTAATGCTAGGTAATATGTAAAAACATAAGGAATACCAGCAATGCAAGTATATCTTACATTTGCACATCCCCTTAAAATGGAAACTAAAGAAATTATGGGGAACTGACTGACCTCTGAAACAGGAATGGACATCTGTTTTCAATATGTAGCAACTGAATAATTTTGGTCTCAAAAAAAAAAAAACACTAATTAACTCATTCCTTCTGTCCTACATACTGGTTTTGGTTTGGTACCTTTATGTTTGTGAAGAAGTACCCCTATAACTTGCTGAATAAATAAATACATAATAAAAATGGAAAAGATCAGTTAAGAAGAAAAATGTAAATATGGGCAATATGTTAAGCTTACAGTCCTATAGGATTCATTGTTTAACTCTGGTTAACTAAGTAAACCAAGTGGTAAACAGCACTCCCTCCCGCTCAGTGATGTATACCAATATTAATGGATCTGTTTCAATCATCCTTTAAGAGTGCAAAATAAAATTGTGGTTGCATGTTTCTTTTGCATTATTTCCCCATAGGCAATGCAAAACATATACAGCACAACCTCTAATTTACTACAGGTTCATAAAGCACATGTTTTATTTTCAGACTTTATTATGGCTACATATTATAAATTCATTGATGTGATGAAGACATGTTTAGTGCTTTGTTGTGCTGATTACTACAGAAAAAATAAAACGGATTACAATTTTGGAGAATCATCAAAAACCTAAAATGAGTTTCAAATTATTCAAGACAAATTGTGTTTACCCTGCCCTACAATAGGATCAATACATCTGCGAACACTGAGAATGGAAGAAAAGAAAATAAAACCTTTCCAAGGTACAAGAACTAATACTGCACATTTGCTACTATGGCTGTGTTATTTAGGCCATCTGTGCAGAATGCTTTAATGATCCTTAATTCACATTAGCCGAATATAGTAAGGGCATACTATCATTGTGAGACTTTCCTATACTACAGTACAGAATAACAACATGTCCTGCTGCACTTTGAAATGCACCATTAAAAATCAAGAGAAAGCCACATTAATATTAGGCAACTTTATGTTTGCTGTTTTCTGAGATGTACAACTAGGTCACAATCTTTAGCATACAACCAGTAAAAGACTTTGAGATTTACAGATTTGTGATGTTTTAAGTAAGGGCTATACTAGCAACACATAGAGTCTTGGAGCTGAGCCTTCATCTTGTAACTTACCTTTGTTGTAGTGTAGTCGGTGTGCACACAACGAAATAAAGTAAACTAAGAAATAATAAATCCTCTCTCTGCTACGATCTCGCTCCTTCCTGCAGCTTTTCTTTTTAAAAATCGCCCGAACGGTGTTTTCGCGCATGCGCATACCAGCGGAAAGACGCTGGTATGAAAAAAAACGTAAAAAAAAGAAAGTTGGCGCATGCGCAGAAGAGCAAAACTACGCGGACGTGTAAACACACAGAAAAAAGTGAAATTAAATTTAAATTTAAATTTAAGGGTCGCGGGCCGCATGGAAGAGCTCTGAGGGCCGCATGCGGCCCGCGGGCCGTGGGTTGGACACTCCTGCACTAGAGTGTCTCTGGGAGACTCCCCTGATGGAGGAATTAGAGCAAAGTACTCACTGCACTTTGCGTTCGAAGGCAACGCAAAGAGATCGCAGCAAGGTTGACTCCATTTGAGGAAGATTTGCTTCGCTACTCTCGGGTTCAGAGACCACTCGTATGGTGAGAGGATGGTTCGACTCAGCCTTTCTGCCAAAATGTTCGACCGACCCGGAATATGCATTGCTATGAGAAAGCGGTTGGTGGAAATCGCCCATTCCTAAACTCTCCTGACCTGTCAACAAAGCGGATAGGATCTGGTCCCCCCCTGTTTGTTGATATACCAAACTACTGACATGTTGTCTGTTTGAATTGCAATTGTCCCTAAGGGAAGAAGGTTTTGGAGTGCTTGCAACGCTAAAAGCACCGCTCTCATCTCTAGGACATTGATGTGCAACAAGGTCTCCGAGTGGGTCCACGTGCCTTGGATGGTTCTGCCCATGCAGTGCCACCCCCACCTGAGGCGAGAAGCATCTGTGGTCACTGTGGCTTGTGGTGGGGACATTGAGAAGGGGCGCCCTTCCCGGAGGTCCACGGACTGGATCTACCAGAGTAGGGATTTCCTGCAAACCTTGCTGAGGGGAATAAGTGAACTTAGTGGATGATGCAGGATGGACCATTGAACCTGCAAGGTCCATTGTAGGATCCTCATGTTTAAACGAGCTAGAGGTGACAGATTGATGGTTGCAGCCATGGAACCTAGTGCCGTCAGGACCAATTCTGCTGGAGGAGCCGGGGATTGTAGGAGGGCCAGTACATGGAGTGTCAAAGTTTGAAGCCTGTCCGGAGTTAAGAAGACTCTCAATAGGTTTGTGTCTAACCTGGCCCCTATGAAATCCAAGGTTTGAGTTGATTGAAGGGAGGATTTCTTGAGATTGATTGAGATTCCCAGAAGAGAGGCCAAGTGGAGGAAGTAATTCCTGGCTGAGCTTAGTAGATGCCTGGTGGGGGTGGTCAGGAGCCAGTCGTCTAGGTATGGAAAGACCTGTATTCCCTGAAGCCTCAGGTGGGCCGCTACAACTGCCATAACTTTGGTGAATACCCTGGGGGCTGTGGTGAGACCAAAGGGGAGGACCCTGAACTGATAGTGGCTGGCTCCCAGCTGGAAGTGGAGAAATTTTCTGGATCATCTGTCCATCAAAATGTGGTAGTACGCATCCTTGAGGTCTATAGAGCACATCCAGTCATTCTCCTGCAGGACTGGGAGAATGGATTGAATGGTGACCATCCAGAACTTTTCTTTGGCAACCAACAGGTTTAGAGTGGACAGGTCGAGGATTGGCCTTAAGTCCCCCATCTTTTTTGGCACCAGAAAGAACCTGGAGTAAAAGCCTGATCCAGATTGATCTTGGGGGACACACTGGATTGCTCTTTTTTCTAGCAGCTGCTTTATTTCTGTGGCTGCAGCCTCCCTTTGATTGGGTGGGACATCGGGGAGGCTCTGGTGTCTGAGAGGGAGATTCAGAAAGGGGATAGTGTAACCTCTGAATATGATTTGAAGCACCCAGTGATCTGTTGTAATGGACTCCCAAACTGCTAGGTGCCTCAAGAAACGCCCCCCAACTGCCTCCAGAGTGGAGCAGTCAGGTAACCCCTCAGGGCTGCTGCATGGGCCGATCCAAAAAGGGTTCTCTCAACCCAAAATTCTTCGGTCCCCCTCTGCCTCTGGGCCGGCGTCCACCCTGCCCTCCTCTGCCTCTGAAGGACAAAGTGTCTGGAGCAAAACGGGACTGTTGAGACTTCAGGAATCACATCTTCTTTTGTCCCCTTTGGTTCCTGGAGAAGGACCTCTGGGGAGCCGAGAAGCGGATTCCGATGGCAGACAATGTCTTCCCATCTTTCTCGCTCTGGACCAGCGTGTCGCGGACGGTCTTGACAAAAAGCGAAGAGCCATCAAAAGGGGCATTTGCAAAGGACACCTTGAAGGGTTCCGCAAAGTCGCAGAGATGGAGCCAAGCATGCCGTCGTAAGACAATGCCCGCTTTGCTAGCTCTAGCGGCTCCTTCCATAGCATGGGAAAGAAGCCACATAGAACTGTTCGAAATGGACTTAAGAGTGGCCATTCGAGCCGAGAATGTTTTCTTGTCCTCGGCCGACATGGACTCTGGGGGCGACCCGGCATATTCCTTGATGAGATCCCGCTGGAGTCGTATCACATTTGCCATATAGTTCAGCGACCTTACAGAGAAGGTCGCTGAAGCAAACATCCGCTTCCCTGTGTGGTCCATCGTCCAAGACTCCTTGTCGGGAGGGTGGACCGAGGAACTCTCCTGGGCTAGTTCCTTTTTGGTGGCAGCCGCCACCAACATGGCATCTACCGGAGCACCCTTGCTTCAAACCGTCCTGTCTGTGGGGGGACTGAGGATTTTGTCTGGTCTCTTTGGTATGGGCTCCACAGTGTCCGGTTCCTTCCATGCCCTGGTAGTGATCAGGTCTACCAGGGGATTGGCAGGAGGGGACACCCAAGAGGTAGATGGGCCTGTGTCAAATGCCTCCAGAAACACAGAATCATCCGAGGAAGGTTTTTGGGCTGACCACCCCCCTCTAATATGAAGCATTTCCATAATGTCTCCAAAGGAGACGTCCGCGGGGGGGTGACCTTGGGGAACCTTCCTCTTCCTCTAAGTCTGTGTCCTCTGTCAGGGACTCGGGCAAGTCCAAGTGCCTCCTCTTGCACTTACGTTTTTGAGGAACCTCCTCAGAGGGTTGTCCAAAGAGGCCTCACCAACATCATGTTCCTCTAAGGGAACCATCTGGGACGTAGGTGCAAGCTGTCCCCGGGGCCGGATGATGGAAGATAGGCCTGTCTGAGAAGGAGTGGAGGGTGGAACCATAGCAGGAGCCTAGGGCCTCAAATCCCTCGACAAGACCCTCTTCACAACATCAACTCCGAAGGGGAACTGCTCTCTCTAGGACCCGAAAGCAGTCCCCTTGGATCCGATGTGTGGATTGGAGCCAGCGCCGATGCCATCAGATCCAAAGGGCCAGTATGCTCTGACCTAGATGGAGCCGAAGACACACTGACACCTCCGGATCCGAAGCTCAACTCACGGCTCCGAGAGCTCAGATCCGAAAAGGGACCCGACAAACTCAAGGGTGTGGTCGGAGCCAAAGTAAGGGGTACTATCGGCACCGAACCTCCCTGGCTCCGATGCTACCTGGATCTGATGGCTCCGAACCCCGGAAGTGGGTCAGAGAAGGAGCAATTGGGGTGAAAAATGGGGTCGAGCTCCCCCCGGAGGGGGGGGGGGGCAGGAGCACTCCCATCTGCAGTTGGGCCTGGAGAAACCTACGCATCATCCGGTCCATATCTGCATCGGATAAACTGCATGTGGATCTAGACGAGGCCACCGAGGAGGCTCACCTGGAGTGACACCTCGAAGACCTCAAAGGTGACTGGGTCTCCTCCTCCGGCTCTGGGGAGAAACGAGGTGAACGGAGCCAGGAAGGAGAAGGCCCAGATGCCCTGGGAGAAGCTATCTGCTTAGCCGGTGGAGCCGAGGAGGAAGGTTTGGCCCGCCGCTTGTGGGGTTTCTCCCTCCTTTTCTCCCTCCTAGATTCCCTCTCCCCCTGAGCCAAGATTTGAGGGTGAGTCCCGGCCAGTGGAGCAGGGATGGAAGGTGGAACCGCTGCAGCCACAGCAGGTGCCACCGAGGGAGAGGAGGTTGAAGCCGAGTCTGGGGGCAGAAGTCCTGCCAGAATCAGCTTCGACCTCCTGTCTCTCAAAGCCCTGGGGTTGAAGGCTGCACAAATTGTGCAGCCCAAGGAGAGATGGTCAATCCCAAGACAGATAACACACCGAGTGTGGCCATCTGCTGGGGACAGCTTATGGTCACACTCAGTGCATTTGGAAAAAATTGCTTTTGGGGCTTCAGACATAGCAAAAAGAAAGGTAGGCCAAACAGTACACACACCTTCACACACACAGGGGGAGGGGTAAGACTAAACTAACTAAAAACAGAAAAATATTCTCAGAAGTTTAACAATTTTTTAGGAAAAAAGGGAACAACACTCACTCGTCTAACACTTAAACTAAAAACTAGGTAAAAAAAAAAGGAAGGTTTTTGATAAAACTCATGACACCCTACGCCTGGAGACTCATTCTAGTTGCTTGAATAAGCCGCAACAAACGAGATCTGGGGACAGAGAGAGATGGCAGGG